>NW_010559475.1:0-40404 GCF_000687285.1 Phaethon lepturus | reverse complement strand
TCTTAGTGGGGGGAGCCATATCTGTTTAATCCAAGAATCTAATTATTACAGAAAGAGAAAGAAAATGTCCATGGAGAAAATGGTTAATTTTTAATAATAATCATAATGATGGTGATAATAATAATTTAATAATTTGATCATAATTTATTAATACAATACAATACAATGCAATAGAATATAATAATATAGTTTAAATTGCAAAATATATACTTAGTTTCTACCCCCCAGTATACCAAGGTTAGTGTTTTAATTCTGGTGTTGGCAGTGGTGTCATGGTGAGCTGTCAGCATCTGGAGTCCTACACTGGGAGGAATGTCATGTTCATGCTGATGATTTATTCCCCACTCTAGGATTCACTTGGATTCCTTTCTATGTGTTTGTTAAGATAATTTACGTTTTTACACCTTGCCCTGTTTTCATTGACCTGCAGTTCCATGTTGCATATAAATTTAGTATATATAGTGCCTTTCACGTATGTCAGGTTTTATTACCATTACTTTGTTCTCTTTGTTAGCCCCCCACCCACCCCCCCAGCAAGTTTTGTCCAGGTCTGTATTTCTTTAAGGTGACTTTTGTAATTTTTTAGAGCTTTGTGGTCTCTGGTACCAACCCTACCATACCACGTGTGTGGTCCCCTGCGTGGCACCCTCTACCCCCCACTTCAAGGCCTCTGTCGTTACACCAGGACTGTACTTCTCTGTATTAAATCACTACGTTAGCGTCACAAAACCATGGTGGCACCATACAAAGACAAGCAACAGTGAAACAAATCAGTCATAGGCGCCTGGCCAGTTAGAAATTCACTGCTATAACAAAACCAAGTAAAGCAAAGCTGCAGGCCGCTCAGAGAAAGGTTCGGGCAGAGCAGACTTGGCAACCTTCAGTCCTGAGGCCTTGCAAACTCAGTGTGAACTTCATGGCCTGTCACTAGCACTGGGTTACACCACATTACAGGGCAACACGGGAGAGCAAGGCAGTCTGGTGTTGGACACGCCAAATGCCACCAATGTGAGGTGCTGGACATGGCTTGTGGAAAGGTCCCTTAGGGGTGCAGTGATGAGTGGCACCTGTTACCCAAGGTATAAGATATGAGTGAAATAACTCTTTTCTGATCTTTTTTTGGGCGTGTGATGTGGAAAATGCTGAAGAAGTTTGTTTAAAAAGCAATTGTTTAATATTGAAGTGAAGGTGAATAGAGATATGGTTTCGATTAACTTTATGGCATAACATCTGATCTGAACTGGGAGGCCGAAGGACCTCATAGGAGGAAACAAATCACACAAGGAAACATAAGGAAACAAATCACACAAGCACTTTGTTAAAATTATTTTCTGAGTTCACTTGCAATATTCAACAGTGCAACTCCAACATTTACTTTTTTTTTAACCTTGTGAGGTTTCACTTAAGCAGGCGATTCTTCTAAGAGGCTTAGCAGTGTGAAGGGACCTTGAAAAGGTAATATTTGCTCAAGTCAAAACACCATGCTACAGCTCAGGATTGCTGTTGTTCGTTTCAAAGTGAAGCGATGTACTGAGCTCAGGCCACAAGCCACACTGAACAGAGGGCTGTGGGGCTGCCGTTTCCATTAACACTCCAGTGAGCAAATGTTAAATAATCCAAGTACTGGAAATACCACTAGCAATGAAATGGAGTGTTTTTCCTAGGAAAAACAGGATGCAGATTTTCTCTCCTACGCGTATTTGGAAGCAAGTGTACCTCTGCATTCTTTTAGTCTTGCAGACACACCTTCCCTGAGCGGCATGTCTCATGTTGCGCATCTAATTCTGTTGAACATCACAGTCTTGAGGAGCTGCCATAGACGAGAAATGAAAAAAAGTCTTCTTCGCCCACATTCTTATACTGACACTAGTAACCCAATCACAAAACCAGAATAATTATCAACTTGAGAAATAAATATCGAGTTAATTGTAGGTTAGACTTCTCTAGTAGGTAGTCTTAGGAATAAAATGTAAAAATACCATCATTTTCCACATGCCTACAAGGAGATACCAAAGAGTTTTGTAGTTCTGAGAAGGAAATATCTTTCCTCCACTTGTCTGGAAAAAGGAAATAGATTATTTCACACTTCTGGCTGGTGCACAGCCAACACTTTCTTTCTCACCTTGCACCTGCATGCCCAGAGTGTTACTTTTGCCAGCCAGAAAGGGAGATAGGAGATGAGCATTAGCCCTTTTCCATCTCTTGCATTACTCTACTCTTTTGCCCACAGGAAATACCACACTTCTGTAAAGTGCAAGCCCTCATTCTGCTGATCAAAGTAATAAGGAGAGATTTTACCCCCAAACCACTGAGCATCCGAGGACTAGCCCTGGCTGCTGCAGAAACATTTACTAGAAAATCATATGAAGAAGCAGCTGGAAATAACTTTCCAGATAGATAGAGAGATCATTTGTACCTTCAGAATCTTGGTGTTTCTCAGAATGGGGTGTTTATCTTCAAATGAATAAAGCTACATGGAGCTCTTTGTGGTAATGTACAGTAACCAATAAGCAGTTATTTTTCTCCAAAAGCATTTAGCTTATGATTCCCAGCTGCTTCTTTCTTTACAGCAGTAATAATGTGCCTGGCTTTTATTTATGGCTCAGCATGCAGCTTTTAGCAGTTGATAAACAGCTATTAATAATATTTAAGAATAGACAACCATGTAATATACACATTAGTTTGTGCCAGAGAAAAGGTGGAAACATCACACAAAAAAAAAAGTGGTTTTGTGATAAGTGCTTAAGAAAGATTGCTTCAGATCAAAAAATGAGCCTGATTCTGATTTAAAGTAGTGAGACTCAGAATTAGCCCTAATAGAATCACATCACTATCATCCTCACCTGAGATAAATTCCACAAAAACAAGTGCACCAATACTGACATATAACATTTTTGCTGTTAACAGTATTATGAACCTAAAGAGAGATCAAGACAAGTGCACCAATACTGACATATAACATTTTCGCTGTTAGCAGTATTATGAACCTAAAGAAAGAGAGATCAAAACAATCTCACAATACTCCAACCTCAAAATATCGTTCTGTCATACCGAGAAGGTTTTATAACCTAAACCCTATGTTTTATGGGTTATCAAAATATAGCATTTAAACAATATTTTCTTTAAAATTAGTTCAGTCAAAACTGTTGGACATTCTGCAAAAGATGCAGGTAAAACAAATTTGATCATGTACTTAGATTCTAAAGATCATATCCAAAGAAAACAAAAGTTCCCGATTTGGTGAAATAAGACAGGTTTTTTATATGCACATACATATATATCTCTCTATATAGATTATATCACTGGTTTTGTACTTTTGTTATTTGTAGATTAAAAAGATACCTCACACTTTGTTGGCAATGGGTGCCACGTAGATGATAAAACACAAGAGATAAGGATGTGAAGGAATCTCTTCTTAATATGGTGGCCAGAATTTTCAGTTTGAATTATTAGCAGTTCAAGAAACAAATTTTGAAGACTGTCTCTGTGAATCAAAACAAAAGAAAACAAGGAAATAAGCAAACAAAAAAAATACCTTTAAACTGTAAAGTCATGTTTGAAGTACTTTGAGATACAGACAGAAAGAGAAAAGGATGGTCACATGCAAGAAAGTTTTTTTATTTTAAATCACTATTCTAAAATACTGGGTATAAAAGCATGTAGATTGAGCAACTTTCAGTGTTTTCCAGTAGCTTCACATGGACTCAGATTATCTTTAGTTCTTTTTAAGCATTAACCTTTTTCTCTTAACGCATCCCCCAGTATGAAATGTTGGCTCTGGTGATACCAAAATTCCCACTGAGAAAAAATTTCATTGTCACGATAATTTCTCTCTATGGGAATTAAATCATTATGAAAAATCAACTGGAAAATATGTATATGTCTAAAGTTGAATAAGGAACAAGGGAAAAACAGGAGGCAAGATGTTAAGCAGAAGATAAGAAAATAGCAATGATTTCTCCTTTTACATTCCCACACCACCTTTGGAGTAGAGTCTTCTGTGTCAAAGAAAGCAGAAGAAAGGTAGAGGATGAAGAGGAGTCATCCTCCAAGCTGAGCACTGTGAGGCTTCCCATGTGGAGGGAGTAGAATCAAATGTTACAGTGGTGGCAGGCCTGAATGACAGAGCCATCTGAGCTGAAACCCTTCTGCCAGAAAAGGGAGTCCTCCTGAAAATTTCGTACTTGAGGCAGGGAGGATAATTTTTTCTATTTAATTAAAAAATTCACTCCTACCAGGGAACATAAGTAAGAAACAAAAAAAACCCATAGAAATATAAACACAAACAAACAATGATCATAAAAATAATAAGGAACAAAGCACAGATAAGACCAGCCCTAGAGCTGTTACCACAGAGAAAAAAGCTGTATCAGGTCAGCAGATACTCCCATATACTCCTTAATGTACAGTGGGTGGTAGCAGTGGGTTGTACAGTGGGTAGTAAAACCTCAGAGCACCAAGGATCAAGAAACTACAAAAAAATTACAAAAAAATTCACACAACACAATGTGAAAAGACTGACAGTACGAATTGTCTTCCTCTTCTGAGTACTATAAACATGATGGCAGCACTGCATATCTATGGCACCAGCAGCAGCAAGATACAGTGCCGGACTGGATCTCTGACTTGGCAGGTAATCTACCTGAATAGTAGATGGACTCTGGGGACAGCTCTGGTAAAGCAACGTTAATCTCTGAAGGTGATCAGGGTTGCCACGGCAAATTTGCAGCTGTGATGGGAAAAGATAAAGGTCTACTTTTTTGCCTGAAAATATGTCAAATGCTGTTTACTGCTTAGCACAATAATCCATCAAGTGATCCCTGTGGTATTTGCTAAATCTTCATTAAGTTTAACATGCAGAATAGTTATGGAGCTTGTAAACAGTCATGTTCATTCACTCACACAGCACTGTTTCCTTGGCAGAATCCTGTGAGAAGCATCAGTGCTGCACCTGTGAGAAGAGAGAGAGATGCGGAAAGGTCAGGGGCTGCGAGGGTTCCTGACACCCAAGAACAGAAATCAATTATTTTCTCCAAATATTTGAACAAGGCAGGAAAAAAATGGGGGAAGTAATTTTTGCTTCCTCAAGTTTACTTCTGGTACCATCGCCTTTATAGGGTTTTCTTATCTGGCTTAACAAGTTACTTCAGGGATCTGAATCTAAAACTGCATGACAGAAATCATCCGGGTATTAATATTCAAAGGAAGCATTATATCCTCACAGGGAAATTGAGAGTATTCACAGATGACCATGAAAGGAGTGAATTTCATTACTTTTCTCATCCATGATGATTTCGTTTCAGCTAAAAATTATGAAGCATGCACTGCTATTGTTCCTGCCTTTCAGAATCAACAGCATGGAAATTGTCAGTCAATATGAGGATTTCAGAAAAGTAAAAGAAGAGTTTCTTTTGAAAGAAGTACAATTGTAAATGCTTCATGGAACAATAAAAGTGTTATTACTGGTAAATATACCACCCAATCAGAACCACACACATATAACACAAAAGACACAGTCATTTAAAAACTGCAAAAGAGCAAGGATATTGAGTAGCCAGAAACAAAATTCCCCCTGTAAGCAAGGACTGTGATAGCAATTAGATTCTAAGTAGGATTAGGCCCATTGTCAGAACTTCAAACAGTTGGAAGGAAAAAGTTCAGATTTTCACTAGATTGTAGTAATGTCAGCAAGTACGAAAGTCATGAGAAAGACACAAAAGTAAAGTTAGCTTAAATAAAGCGTGTTTCTAAGTGACCACAGAATTCTAATTAATTAAAGTAATGCTTACAACAGGAGGATTTCAGGAAATAAGTTTGTGATACCAGGCATGTGTTTGAACTAATTAAAAGATTAAAAAAAAAAAAAGATAGCGATGATATCCATTTTATTTCTGGGGACTTTTCCAAAACAGTTTATAGTGAATGCAAACAAGTTCCTTAAACAATATCTCACATCTTCTACCAGTATGCCTTTCAGGGACATATTCAGTTAATACACAGTGCTGTATGCAACAAGACACAGCCACTTTTTACACCGTGAAAATCCTTCCTGTAATCTGTACATAAATGAGGATTTACCTCTTAAATTCTTATTTTATTTTTCTAGATAAGGCATATTTTTCCCAGATACAGCCTTCAACAGCAAAAAAATTTTTTTTTTTTTTTTCATATAAGATACAGACAAATATATATGTAATTTCACATATTTAGTCCAATTACAAGGTCTGGAGTAGGACTTTCTTGTATTACATGCTCATCATGTCAAGGTGGCAGCTGAGAAATAAATGACAATGCAAAGAAGGTGGACTACACACTCCATTATTTATTTCAGTCAGGGCCTCCTCCTGCTATAAAAATTATTTCTATTTTTCCCTTATAATAATTAGGAATGCAATATTAGTGCTTAAGCATATTAAAAAAACCCCATGATACAAGCAAAGAGTAGGTGCCTTCCCTGATTTTATAGAAGGTTTAGCCATCTCTCATGTTATTTACTAGGTATCAGAACTCCTTAGCTAAAAACCTTGTGAGTCCTAAAGTACAGTTTCATTTCATTTTTCTTTTCATTTCATTTCATCCCTCTGTAACCAGGAAGCTGACTTGTGCTTTCTCTTTTGCTCTGTTGGGACATCCCCTTACTATCTTCAGCTTTTCTCCCCAAGAGGTAAAGTAGGGCACCATTTCACACAGAGAGCGGAGGTAAAGTCACAGCCAGTGACCAATTTGCAGCCAACATGTAGAGGGAACTGGATTTGTCTTCTGTCTGTATGGAAAGCAGTACAAGAGCTGAGACCTCATGAAAGCTAAAACCTAGTGAGTTATAAGCTCTTTGATTTTTGCTAGTGCCATTACGCATAGGGTTTGTAAGTGTCATTACAAATTCTGTAGCCCATGTTATTGACTCCACTGAGCACAGCAAAGATGTGAAATCCAGCACCATATCAGAACATCTCAGCTAAAAATAAAATTTGTTAATATTTACTTATGAGTAGTATTTCCAGCTAGGAATTAAAATTTAAAGACAGGATGAAAGTAAAGATGAGAATTTGAATAAATTAAGGTCTCTAGATAATTTCAAGGCACTTGCTGTGAAATCTGGTCCCACTGAGCAAGACAGTATGGTGGGTTCAGAGTGCAGCCATTCTGGATTGCTGTAAGACACACTGACTCCTAGATGGGGGATGACAGCCTGTCACACTGATAGTGCTAATGACTGCCACCAAGAGAGTCTTTACTTAGAAGCAATCACAGACATCATTAAATCCAATGGGTGGGCCAACTACGTTTTTCAGGGCCAAATGGAAAGAACAATTAAGCCCACAGAGAAGCACATATAAAATGTCATCAGCTTATAAAAAAAGGATAAAAGTAAGCTTGCTTCCCTGCTAAAACAGGGTCTATCTAGTGCCAGCTCCCTCTGGAGAAGGTATATGCAATGCGTTGAAGGATGTGAACATGGAATGCCATTGCAGGGAATGATATTACAAAGACCTGCTGAGAATGGCACATTTTCAGAAACACTTTAAAGCAAAAGGAGGAAAACATGATGGATATGAATAGGTGGTGAGCTCCAGAAGCAGATGAAAATGCAATATTCCAGGGGGACCCTAAATAAGATAGACTGTCTAATCTTTCAAGGAACCCCTAAACTTTCAAGGAATGCAAGCTGCCACAGAGTCCTGTACCTGTTATTCCAATTCTGAAGGAGAAGAGAAACTGCTGGTTCTGTAATGCTGAGGTTTTAGAGCCACATATTACTTGCAACCTCACTTCTTATATATTTAGAAAACATGAAGGTTAATAAGTCATATAAGAAAAAGTATACTTCAACCCAAACTGAGACCACAAGTAGATAAAAGTGGTAGACAGGGTTAATTCTGTGTCCAATGTTGTTGACTATTGTTGCTGTAGAATCCCAGTGTCTTCAAAAGTGATGCAGTACTAGATTTTAGGCACCCATGCTCCAGCTATAGTTTCAACAGCACCTACCTTTCTCTTTTAATGAATCACATGCAGTCACAGTATGTGCAGCCTCAGCATTCTATGAACAATGTCAATCCTGTCCACATTTAGCTGGATTGAATCATGCCACTGAAAAGGTGAAGGTGGAATGGGGTCTTCTGGGTGAAAATGGTGCTTGCCCACTGATGTAAAAACGTTAACCAGAGTCATGTTCAGCCTTATTTTGGGGTTAGGAACATCAAATAGAAAGAGTAATGTATTTGGGGAAGTTGGATTATTTTATTATTTTATTATATTTTTAGCTGTAGAGAGGGACCATAGGGCACCAGGAATGAGATGTATCTCAGGTGTAGTATAATGATAAGCAGAGGAACATCATCAGGGCATGCACAGTTGTTTAGTCAAAGAGAGAGCTGGGTCAGAACACAGGGTGGCATCACAGATGGAAAAGCAAGCATAGGCTGGAGAGGAGCTTGCAAGCTCTTGTTCCCTTAGTCCTATTCCTGCTGCCTGGTTTATTCCTGCCCCATAAGGTTAAAAACAATTTTCCTGAGATTCACCAGTGACCCCATATCACCAGGGACTGCCTCAGCATAGAGGGATGGTAACATCGAACTCCTCCAGACCAGACTCATGCATGCTACCACCTCTCTCAATGTGCAAGTCAGTGTCACCCAGTCTGGGCTGACAGTAACCTTCTGAAACACAGCTGAACTGTGAATCGGCAGATGTATTGCACTGGAGAAGATGTTATAATGTCAGGCACCTGAGTGAAATGTATTGTGGTTTTTTGTTAAGACAGAGCTATATTGTTGTGCTAGCTGCCTGACCCTTCAAATAACCATTAGTCTTCCTGGAACCATAGTCCCAATCAGAAGAATTTTGCTCGGTTTTATCACCATATTCCCCAAGAGGATGAGGAAGTGTGTGACACCAACAGAGATACTTAGATCAACATCATTCATACTGATGAATAAAAGTCAGATTATTCCTCCATTAATTCCATATTTAATCTAGCTATAGATCTACTATTTACAGTCCTCCAGTCTGACCTGTATATTTTCCTGCAGTCCATTTGGATAACTCTCAACTGTTGTATTTGCTGACATTTTGGTCTGGACTAGAGACTTGGCAAGACATGAGCAAGTATACTGGAATTCAAAGAGTGATTCTTAGCATCTCTGGCCTCTTAATACTGACACATAATTCAGTCAATATTAAGGACCCTTGTTAACCTGTGGTGGATTGACCCTGGCTGGATGTTAGGTGCCCACCAAAGCTGCTCTATCACTCCCCTTCTCGGCTGGACAGGGGACAGAAGATATAATGAAAATCTCATGGGTCAAGATAAGGACAGGGAGAGAGAGGTCTCTCACCAATTACTGTCATGGGAAAAAGAGACTCAACATGGGGAAATTAGTTCAATTTATTACCAATCAAATCAGTGTAGGATAACGAGAAACAAAAAACAAATCTTAAAACACCTTCCCCCCACCCCTCCATTCTTCTCGGGCTCAATTTCACTCCTGATTTCTCTGCCTCCACCTCCAGAGTGGGGCAAGCAAATGGGAAATGGGTGTTGTGGTCAGTTCATCACATGTTATTTTCTGCCACTTCTTCCTCCTCAGGGGGAGGACTCCTCACACTCTTCCCCTGTGCCAGTGTGGGGTTCCTCCCACAGGATGCAATCCTCCATGAACTTCTCCAAACCAATTCCTTCCCACGGACTTCAGTTTTTCATAAACTGCTCCAGTGTGTGTCCCTTCCACAGGGTGTCATCCTTCAGGAACAGACTGCTCCGGCGTGGGCTCCTCTCTCACAAGTCCTGCCAGGAGCCAGCTCCAGCACGGGCTGCCCACGGGGTCATGGCCTCCTTTGGGCATCCCCCTGCTGTGGCGTGGGGACCTCCCCGGGTGCGGGTGGAGATCTGCTTCCCCGTGGAGCTCCATGGCTGCAGGGGCACAGCCGGCCTCACCAGGCTCTTCCCCAGGGGCTGCCAGGGAACCTCTGCTCCAGCGCCTACAGCACGTCCTGCCCTTCCTTCTTCATTGACCTTGGTGCCTGCAGAGTTGTTGCTCTCACATGTTCTCATTCCTCTTTCTGGCTGCAACTCTTTCCACCGCTATTGTTGCCCAGAATTTTTTTTGCCCCTTCTTAAATCTGTTATCCCAGAGGCACTACCACTGTTGCTGATGTGCTTGGCCTTGGACAGTGCTGGGTCCACTGGCATTGGGTCTATCAGACATGGAAAGATTTTAGCAGCTTCTCACAGAAGTCACCCCTGTAGACCCCCCTGCCACCAAAACTTTGCCACAGAAACCCAATACATAACCATAAACAAAAGCAGGATTTGTTCCACATTAAAAGTAGAAAATGATGTTTCTTGATCAGGACAGATTGCTGGAATGATTTCATAAAATTGGACTTATGAACTTCTTATGAAGGTTTGTCAGTATGCCTAAAGGTTATGAAAAGTTCCTTTAAAATCACTGTAGAGAACACAGATGTGTAAAATAGAAACAATTCCTGTCTAGAAAACAAACTTAAAAAATACCTATGAAAAGTATTATCAAAAAAGGTGAAAATTCTATTATTTATACCTGTAAATGCACACAACAATATCCTTTATTCCAAAAGTAAACAATGATCTCAGACTGGCAACTGATTCCATACCTAACGAACAAATAATCTCCTCTATAATAAACAAATTATCTTGGGGAGATATCACACATAGTGCAGGAACAAGAAATTCTAGAATGTTTTTTGCAGTCCTCTAAGCACAATTCTAAAATCAGTCTGTGATGACAAGAGACCAAATCAATTATATACCTCTGTGGACCGTATCTAGCAGGAAAAAAACAAATCTCCAATTCAATACAAGAAATTTGTAAGTAAGTCCAGTAGTGACATGAAGTCCTTTTCAGAAAAAAAATTACTTATTTTTGCATCTAATTTGCACTCTTAATACTCTTATTTTCATAAGCAATAGCTAAATGCACTTGAAGGAGTATGACATCAGAAATGTCAACATGCCAAGCTATATTACAACTTCTGGTATAAGACATTCTCTCATACTCTTGTGCAATGATCATAATCCAATGTGCACCTCACACAAAATGCACAGCAGGCTATTTAACATCTTAGTAAAAAAGAGACAGTCAAAATAAATGATCTACTGTAAGCAAAAGACTATAATTTATGGCTGTAAACATTGCTAAATAAAATAACAACAAGGATTGGCTCCATGATCAGATCCCCTGGATACTCACAGTCTATACATGTTAGGTCAGCTTCCACACTGATCTCAAGAGTAGTCCAGTTATCTTTCTCTGAAATGTAACCCTGGAACAGTTCAATAGAATGACAGCTCAGGGACTTTTCAGTTGCCATATGCATGTGACTAAGTAAGAAGGACCAATCTCACTAGCTACAGAGTTCCCCTTGTTATTTTAGATGGTCTCTGGGAAAAGGACAGACTCTCCAGTCCCTTCCCCAAAATTTTAGAAATACAGGAAGCAACAGAGGGCTAGGAGTAGTTCTGCCTCTGCTTCGCCCATGGTGGATGGGATGGGTGGATGGGATGGGTGGATGGGAAAGAGGAGAGCTTTGTCCCTCCTGTTTTATGACTATTAACAAAATAAAGGTAGCCTGCCAAGATTCAGATGCCATGGAGGAACAGGACATGTCATATATGGGGCCCTATTATGATAAATGGCATGTGATCATTTGCCAAGAGTGTGCTATGAAGCCTGTGGTTATCCATGAATCAGGAAGTCTGCTCCTCTACTTCAGCAGGGGACAGGGAGAAGAAATAGCCACCCAGCTTTCATCTTTGCCTCATTGCTTCTTCTTGGTCAAGTTCTTGCTTTATCAGGTGCCTGCACAGTAATGGGTGCCCTAGACAGGACAGGAGCTGAAGAAAGCATGAAGAAAGCAACCACCCCAGACTTTCATATCTGATGCAGTAGTAGGAGTCAGTGATGCTGCTATTTGGACCGCTGCCTACTGACAAATGGTGCTAGGTGGCAGCTGACACACTTCAGATCTCCCCAGGAAGTCTGGTTCTCCCTACTCACCACATGGGACAAGGCATAATTTTCATAGCTGGTGCAGCAGATACCATAAGGCCTACCTGTCTCACACATCTTATGCCCTGACTCCCATGCTGTCCTAGAGGGAGCAGGTTCTGTATCTTGCCCATTGACCTCCACTCAGTCCTCAGAGAGACCTTAATTTCTAACCAAACTACATACTGCCACTCTCCCAAAACTGCAATCAACCCACACCAGCTTGGTGGAGTCTAGTTATGGCTGGCACACTGAGGATGTTCTCTGTATGATGAAGCACTGGCACCCACATCTGTTCATCTAAAGTGCATGCACAGCCTGGTCTTAGCCTGTGATATGGGTTCCCCCAGGTTCTAAATCTACCATGGAGATTGTATCATGACCAGCAGTCAAGGCAGTTCACCAGGCTGTCAGGATGCTGTCAGCCTAGACTGGCAATACAGTTTGATGGCCCACTTGTTGTCTGTAGAAGCACTGCCCTCCTGTTTACAATGATACTGCCTGCATGTTATGTCTCACCTGGCCTCCTTCTGGAGGACAGCAGAAATCCATGGACATATCAATGTGATGCTAAAAGCAGAGTGGAGGGACCATGGAAAGAAAACAAACAGTAAGTGTGGAAAATCTGTCACAGTAAGAGTGCAGGTGAGAAAACACTACGACTGGAGAACTGCAGCTTCCCTTGTCTGCAAGACCTTACCAGTCTACTCTCATCATGAATATATATACAAGCCAGACAGTGAACCTAACTTCCGTGGGCTGCTGCCTGAGACAGATGCATTGGCAATGTAGGTACAGCCAACATGCAGTAGATAAGGCAATGGTCCACTTGTGAGCACGTGTGAAAAAATAGTGAACCCTTGTCAGACAAACAAGACTATAATAGATTACTTGCCCAGATCTATAGTATGGACCCACGCAGACTAAACAAAAGAATTTTTTTAAGTAAGCAATGGGAGCAGACCACAGTTTGCAGAGGTAGAAAATTCAGTGGTTGTTCCTACAGGGAAGCAGAGGAAGAACCTGTGGAAAATTGCGTTTCCCAAAATGTTGCTGCCGAAAATTCTAAGCAATGAAGTCACACATTTGATTCTTGTGACAGGCAGTCCACTAGAAAGGTTTTTAATTACTGAAAACTGTACCTAGCATTTCTGATCATTATTACCATTTTTCTTTCTAAAAAATATCACACAAGGTTCTCTAAAAGACTAAAAATTTTCTTCATAGCTCACAAAGCTATTGTATATTTTGTCTTGCACTTCTATGCAGCATCAGAAGCATTTGATGCTTTACCTGAAGAAGAAAGTTAACGGCAAGGTCATTTAATTATTTTGTCCCTATCTTTACACCTAAAAGAACAACAATACACTGAATGGTGTCTAGGAAGCAAACGTTACAATCAAAATTCACAAGTTTGTTTTGGGAGATCAGTAATTGTGTTAGAATTGTGAACATGGGGCACCTACATCTGATTTCAAATCCTTTAGGAAAGGAACTGAAAGAAGAGGTTTTAAAAGAGTGTCAAAGACTCAAAGACTAGAAGACAAAAAGCAAAGTGAGAAGTCAAAAGAGAAGGCTGAGAAAGAAAGGAAATTAAATACAAACAGTCAGGAATAAAGCTGGATAAAGGAATTAGGTAGATCAAACAAATATCCACATCTTGACAAAACACTCTTCTTTCGATCTTTGTACAACACTAGGTTTGAAATAAACAAACATCCTTGCCTAATACAACTACATCCACTATAAGCAATGATCTTGATTGGACCCTCATCAAGAAATCAGACTGCACCCTTAAACCACATTTTCTACTGAAGAATAAACTGAATTCTCAGTTACATTAAGACATTCTTTTGAACGTGGGAAAGCCTTGTGACATGTTTTTGCATTTTAATCATTGTATGATGAAGACAAGGATCATAATCAAAATTTCACCTGTGAAAACCAACTGTCTATTTGCAAGCAAAAATTTAGCCTGTACAGACAATGGAATCAACTTGAATACTCTTCCAAAAATAGTACTGAGATTACCCTGGGAAACTAAATATTCATATGGATGGATATCCATATTCATATGGATGGATATCCATATTCAGAACTTCTGAAAATAAAAGAGGTTTGGTTAACGTTGCCTTCATTAATTCAAAACTTACAGTTAAACGATGAGTTTTCCATTCTTGCAACTTTTTTTTTTATGTTTTCAAAAGACTTTGACAGAATGAGTTAGAAGGGGATAAATGTTAATTTTGTTATTTACTATAAGTTAATGCATTATAAGATTTACTCATCTATGAGATTACAATGATCCAAAGAGATCTAAGAAATATTTAAAGCCATGGGTAATGTCGATGGGGAATCAGATTTTGTTTTGGCAGTGTAGGAAGAAGGGAAGTAATTGCTTAAGAGAATTTGTTAAAATGATCTATACCTTATTAAAATTCTTGCTGGTAAAGTACTACCGGTACTGCAGTGAAACTACTACTACTGCAGTACAGTGCTACTGTTGTATTTCATTAATTATGATAAGTAGTGAGAGACATAAGACTATGGTTTTTAATATATATTTAATTTACTATCCTAGGATATTAATCTAATGCCACAACCAAAAGCAATTAAAATTTTGGTATGTGAAAATGAAAGGAATCACTCAATACTGCAGAGGTAACAGTCTCCTCCCTGACTCAAAATCAGTGACAAAAGGAACACACCTTTCCATTCTAAATATTATGTTACAAGAAGGAAACAAATGTAATGAGGGAACTCACAGAACCACAACATTATCAGATCCCAGAAGGGCTGATTTATGAGGCATGATTAAGAGGTATATAAATTACTAAAAAAGAGGAAAGAAACATGCTCACTAAACCTATTCAACAAATATTTAACGCTTCTAAACAGCCAGATCAGAAGGATTTTATTTAGCATGGTACCAAAAAAAAAAAGTATGGAGAAACATTGAGGTGAAATTAAGGAAAAATTTGCCCTCATTATTAAGAAAATATTGCAGAACACAATCTATTCAACAAAATAAAGCTGTGTTTTGAAGGAAGCATCTAAGAAACTAAAGCTATCCCACATAAAAACTTTAGAGAACATTCATTAGGGATCAAATGACAGATGAATGGCTCAGGAGCATGCACAGACTTCTGAAAAACTCTGGAAATCAGTGAGGGAATAGAGGCCTAAAGAGCATTGTGCCTGCAAACAGTTTAAGTGGGCAGCCATGGTGTACCAGAAAGACATTTTCTGCAGTGCTGCATTTGACCTGCCCCTCCAGGATGGGGTGGGTGTGAGATACACTATGGTTAAAGAGAGCTGGCATCAGTCTATCAGAGCGGGAGACTGTAGTGGGGAACAATATACTCCTTTTGAACAGCAACACACACGTTTCAGAGTATGGAGCTACAAGTTACAAATTTTTAGTAACGTTCTACCGTAATCACAGCCTTCACTATTCTAGTTATTTTCATAGCTTCAGAAATTCTTAATCAACAGCTGAATTTAACTGAGTTGATATATATACATAAATTGCATATATTTAGTTTAATGTATAAGCAACTTTGTGTTAATTTTAAAACCAATGTTATTATGATAAATTTGTTGCCTATATTTCAGTTAATATTCTTAAATATTTTGATGTAAGAGTAATTATATGGGGTTTATAGTTAGGATTGGGTTATTAATAAATAATGACCCTTGGAAACTGTTTAATGTAGAATAACATTGGGAATAAGTTTTCATATACTTGAAGTTGAAATGTAGAAATACTAAATTTATGAGAACATTAATTGAAAAAAGATAAAGAATGAATTTGAAGATTTTATATCTTCAGAAACAAGAAAAAATAAACATGCTACAAACTGCACAGAGCTTGTTGCTGTTTTTGAATGTTGCAAGTGGAATCCAACAGACAACAGATCTAGATTTCAAAGCAATTATCTTCACATTAGTTTTTGATTAATTTTCAGAAAAAACAAAGCTCAAAAAGAATTTAGACTGTGTGGGGAAACAAACAAAGACTTATGAAATATGAATGAAAAATTGTTTGAATAGTGGAAAAAATAGAGCAATTCCTGACTAGTCTACATGATAAAAAATGTTACTTCTAATCTTCAGGTGAACCTCAAACTTGCGCTGCAGAGTGGAGAAAGTGAGAACATCAGTAGCTGGCCTGTTCAAAATGAATGCAACAGCAAAAGAAGATGCCTCACAGCTCAATGTCGGGATCTGGATCTGTAACCCCACAGATTTGGCTTTGCAGTGAAAGATTTTAAGTGGTGCCCCCACGACCTTGTTTCATCGATCAGTGCATGTGCAAAAATATTCAAGTAGTCAGCTGTAACATAGATAACAGTTTCTTACTACTGTTATGCACAAGTACAAACCTCTTTTAAATAAGTATCATGGAATGAAAAACAATTATTATAATACAACTTGAGAAGCTACCAAGACGTTACATGATCTTAGGAATTCAGTACATTTCTGTCTGCTCCAGGTAAATAACGTTTTTTTTGCTTGCTTTGTTTTTAAAAGCTTCTGGCAATATAGAAATCTTGTGGTTTACATGCAAGGCTCTTTGGGGTTTTTACTTAATGCAGGGTAACACTTGTGATGGTAGAGTAGGAGCTCCACCCAACAATCCAGAGATTCCAAATAAAGAACTATCATCTCAGTTCTGAAACAAGTCAACTACCTGAAAGGGGGTTGTGGTGAGGTGGGTGTTGGCCTCCTCTCCCAAGTACCAGCGATAGGACAAGAGGAAATGGCCTCAAGTTGCGCCAGGGGAGGTTTAGATTGGATATTAGGAAAAATTTCTTCACTGAGAGGGTGGTCAGGCATTGGAACAGGCTGCCCAGGGAGGTGGTGGAGTCGCCATCTCTGGAAGTGTTCAAAAAACGTGTGGATGTGGCACTTCAGGACATGGTTTAGGGGACATGGTGGCGCTGGATTAATGGTTGGACTTGATGATCTTGAAGGTCCTTTCCAACCTAGTGATTCTGTATGATTCTGTGATTCTGTGAATTCCTGAAGAAAGAGACTGCAGAAAGGTGATTTTTCCTCTTCTAAAGATGATTGTTTTTTTCACTGTGAGACTGCTGAAGGATTTGGGTCCAGTATCACAAGCACCAAACGAGACAGAATGTGCCTAATTAATAGTTTTCTTGTCTTAAGCTCATTATTGTGGATTTTCTTAGTCATCATGACTAGAAATTTTTGTCAACACTTTTGGTCTTGCTGTGTCATAAACTTCAAATTAGGAGATACAAACTCTAATTTTCAAGTACGAACTTTTATTTCAGATTAAACTGAGAAATACAGTAAAAAAAAGGTAGATTTTGTTTTTAAAAAGAAAGGCAATAGGAGTTACAGATGTAGTCACCTTCACTGTAATTCTCAGTAGACATTGTTGTATTTGTGTCTTTTAAACAGAGGAGTTATCATCTGATGACTAAGTTTTGCATTAAGCTCTCAGATCAATTTTGAAAGCACATGGGTGTTAACATAATCAGTTCAAAGCTTGACTAGTTGTACTGCATTTAAAAAATAAGATTAATAAAATCAAGCACAGACAAAAATACACCTTCTATTGCTTGAATTTCAACTGCCATTTACAGGCAGTGAAGTCTGTGAGACTTTGTGAGAGTGGCAGAATTATGCAAGAGCAATAAGAAAACTGGTTATGTTCTTAAAGGGGTTAATATTTGCCTGTTGGAATCTGGCTAGTTGGTTTTGTTTGTTTGTTTTTTTGTTTTTATACATACAGAGGCAAGAGATAGGCTAGACTCTAGTTCTTTTTGCATTGTCACTGCGTCATCTATATTGGGACCATGGAGGGCCACTAACTTTACTCTCAAATCCCAGACTCCTATTGATCCTTATTACCTACATGTTGACTTACACTGTGAAGCCTGTGTAAGATTGCTCCTATGGCTTCTTGACAGGTTATTATGTACAGAAACCCTAGTTTTAGACTACAGAGCAGAGCATGCACAATACGTATCTCCACACACAGTCCAAGATTAAGTCCAAAGACCTTTCTATCCCTATTTCCCTCATCAGTTCTTCATAGGGTGTCCATAATCCTTGCCATCTTCAGAGTCATGGTACAAGAACAGCCACAAGAACATTTGGTGGACTGAAGGGACCCTCTGACCAATGTTTACCTGCAGTGGAACTTGTGTGAAATGAGTGACTTAGGACCCAAAGGCAATACTCTTCTGCATTAACATTTGGCAAGATTCAACAGACAAGTACCACTTGATTAAAAGTATGAACTAAAGACGATCTATGGTCATATAAAAGAAGAAAATTGTCTTTCAGGGACATGTGTGTTTTCTTTTTGATTTTCTGTACTTTCTGGTTAAGAGAACAGAGATGAGTTTTTGTTGGTCCATGATCACCTATAGGGTTCAAAATATCATTACCAGAGAGGCTGCTGAGCCAGGCAAATAGTCTTAGAGAGACCACATCAGGCAAGGTCATTTACTTCCCTGCTCTGCAGAAGTAACAAAGGCAGGACTACCCAGCCAGAACAGACCTTTGCTGAGCTCTGGCAACCAGGAGGGGAGAACAGAGTATGCAGGGCAGGAACACGCTCCACCGGTGGCATTCAGCCAGCCCTGGCTGACACTGGAAGGAAAAGTTCAGATTGTTCTGAGGAGGTCTGGGAAGGGTTGTATAGTCCTGCAGAGGAGAACAGCAACAGACTTTTGTAAAAAGTGTGCAATGCATTTTGACACAGCTGAGGTTTTTGCTGATCAATACAAGGAAGCAAGGAAGTCTCTTTCCTCCCAGACATTTGTATCTGAAGGTGTGGGGTACCCCATATACTCCTCTCTGGGTCCAGCTGCTGTGGCAGCAGTTTTAAAAAAGAAAGCATGCAGCAGCACCTCCTGGTGCACTGAAGATTCAAGTAGCAGGAGAACTGTTTATTCACACATAGCATGTCCCTGTTATGCCCTTGCCTTGCTGTAAAACATGGGTAGCACAGATGTCTCTGGTATAAAACTTCTGAGGTCCACTACCAGAGGAACGTAAAAACAGTTATGCTGCAAGTGCACAGCAGGGCTGAGGGGCTGTGGTGATCACTGTCCCTTTCAGGTGAAAGAGCAGCGTGATGATAACATGTGAGAGGAGTGTGAGGGATTATGAGGGAGAAGTGCAAAGGGCTGGGTGGTGCAAAAGGCTGGGTTTTTTTCCTCTGAGAAGAGTCTCTCTGTGCCTCTGAACTTTGAAAGTGTAGTTATGGACAGTCTAAAGATATCATAACGTGGCTATCGGTGATGCTCTGTCTCAGTACAGGGTTCCAAAAGCAGCACCTGAGCTCCCATAACCTCCAAAATATTTTTTTTTAACTTTCTTGATAAAGGGACAAGATCTGTAGATGTTTCCTGAGGTGTATTGCTGCATTTATGTGCTAGTTCAATGAAGAAAGCCCTGAAAATCAGTACACTCACCCACAATACTTCCCCTAGGAAGAAAATGTCTTGGGGATCTCCTCTAGCAGAGAAGAAATGTAGTCATGAAAAAGGCTGGGAAGGACAATGAAACTCCAGCCCCACTCATAGCTCCTAAAACTCTTCACCACTCTCCTAAACCCACCCCTGGTCTCTTCCAGTTACTTAAGTACATGCTGCAGCTGCTACAAGCTGCATTTTGCACATATTGCTCAGCTTCAGAGGAAAGTGTCTTTTTAACAGTGGTCAGAAAAGAGTGCTTGATAAAGCTTTTCACGCTGTCCCTGTACTGCATTTGCTTCCCCACATACTGCATTCTTGAAATTAATATACTGAAAGACTGTTCTTCTTTTTGGTTTGGTTTAAAAATTTTCCAGATCTATTTTCTTTAACACCATACATTCACAACAGCTGCAAAAGTTAACATCTTAAGCATGCTTCAACCTTCCTCATCCTCCTTTCTGTAAGGAACGTGATGTGCTTAACCCACCCAAGAATGACAGGAAAAAATAGACTTTCTTTTTTATTATGTCTGTGTTAGAGATCTTTATTTTTACTCAGTTTAATAGCAGGAAGGAGATAAATCACAGAAGCTATAACATAAAGTGATATTAACAGAACTACCAGGAAATCTTTTCAACAAGAATCAAATGCCAGTATTAAGAACTGCAGAACATTTTACTTCCTTAAAATAATGACAAACACTTGTTTAAGTGTACACACTGTTTCCCTGAATTTCATTTATAAAAGCAGTTAATTTGAAGTGATTCTAAATGTCTAATTCTGCCACCACAAATTATTCAAACATTTTAATTTAATACAAATTGATTCTAAAATTAAATATATTTAAAATATACAGAAAGGAAAAATAATTTCTAACAAATACGTAAAGATTTTCCCCTAAGTTCGTTCACCCAAGAACTGCTACAAACAACAATTAAGGAAAGAGGGCATGACAAAAATGTAATCTGATTACAGAACAACAAACTTTGAAGCAAGACCTTGAGGATATTCGATGACTGACTCTGTTGGCTAAGTACAAGTGTCTGCACTCAGTCTACATTCATTTCCTAAGATGTCTGTGTTTCTGAGCAACTGAGTCCCAAAGCAGCTTTGCCCATTCACTCATTGGCAGATTTTATATGATTTGTTTCCTAAAACACATGCAAGGTGATTTAGCTTAGGGACAGATGGTTAGACAGAAGCTGCATGCAGTGGGACAGGGCTATTCAGGGGAAGAGGTAGTTAAAGCAACAAGACACTTCAAGTCATCCTATCTACAATGATGCAACTTCAAAGGCAGTCATTTACTATGAAAACATCCATGTGGTGTCATGCTATCTCACATAGACAACATGTGGCACACTCAAAGAACATTTGGAAGAGCACACCTCTGTAAAGCCTTCCAGGTCTCCCAAAGTGGGTCAGGTAGTGCCAGCGCATGCGGCAGATGTCAGTGGCTTGGCCAATGGTGTCGTGCCCTCCAGATTGTGTGAAACAGCTGTACTGCTGGCACTGCATGAATCAGAGGCTTGCCGAGAAGGGTGAGAAAAAGATAGGATGGGGAAAAATAAAGATAAATGGACAGCACTTCTTGTTAGTATGCCATTTGGTTGGTAGTAGCAGAGCTGAGACTGAACATTACACCAAATCGTGACTGTCTTCTGCTCATGAACACTTTTTTTCTATAATTAGTTTTAAATTCCATATTGACAATGAGTTCACCTGACTCAGAAACTATGCTATTAACAAAAAGAAGTAAAACTGTTGTCCTGACAGAGACATCTGGATATAGAGTGTAGCAGTATGCAGGATGCAACTGTAGTTATACAAGTAGCAATTGTACTAATGCAAATGTACCTTCCACCATATCCTGTTGATGTCTGTGAAGCTGTATTATGAACTTGACCAGGGAACCTTTCTGACTAAAAGTAGTAGCCCCAAACAGCCATACTACAGGTAGCTTAATTCCTTACCTCCTTCACGGAGCAGTGACATGAAACAGTTATGATCACTTTGTGCAGGGAAAATGTATGGGGAGCGGAGGAGACATCCATTTACAGGTCTTATAAACAGTATTAATCTTGCCTGGATACTGGAGAAGGAAAATATTGGAACAGACACTTCTCAACAGTCACTGCTTCTTCAGATTTCAGGTTTCACTGTTCCAGCTTAAACTGGTAGATCCATTCGTGGTTTTTGGGTTGACACATGGGGGTGGAATTTCTAAAACACTTATGGCAAGATTAGTGCAAGCTGCATTTTTTCCAGTTCATCTTTTGCTGTTTGACAAAGAACAATCCAGGATCACTACAAGATTGTCCCATTACTACTGCTGCTCTTTTAAAGCCAAATTACAGGAAAGCCTACACTTCATGTTTTGAGGTGTTCAGGGATAATTTTCTGAGAGGGTCCTTTGAGTTATCTTGTAGCTAAGTTCCTAGCTAAGGAACTAACACTTTGCTAATGTAAGACTGCTGACCAAAGCCAGCATACTAGCATATTAATAGGTTGCCTATCACCTCTACATGAAAACTGAGTTTTCTTTTCAGAGTTCTCATCTTCCTAGCAGATTACTTCCTGCAATCATGCATACAATTTCAGATTCCTCAGGCTTCTGAGGCAAAATTGTTATAGTATCCTTAACTGTGCCATGTTCAAAATGAGATATGTCAAGACAGAGGACAACTTCTGAGATGCTAATCCTCAGATCACTATCTCAAAATTTGGACCATACTGTCATGCTGGCATTTGACAGATTGCTTTTTAAGCTCACCTAGTTCTGTACAAAACCAATTGTCATCTGTTTGCTAATCTGTTACTACACAGCATACACATTTATGCATAGATATAAGTCAGAGTTCTGAGTGAGCTCTTCTTTAAAAAGCAAAATCTTTCATACTAAGAAAACAACAGAAGTGAGAAAGAAATGAGTGAAACGGATCCAATAAAATGATGGTAGGAAAAAAGCAAGCAGTGAAGTGTAAAGTTAAGGCTGTGGTACATCATTAGGTCAAAAGGAAATATCAAGAGAACTACGTACAGTATGGCTACACTTACTTGACAACTGAAAATGAGGAGTGTCCAGAGTGTTCTATAAATAGAAGTTGTCAAACAAGTTAGCATGAAACCTGTAATAGCAAAGAAATTTCTGCAGACTAAACTTATGAACATTGACAAGCCATCAGATTTTCTCCAGCAGAAAGAACAGGAGCAGAACATCAACAAGGTGCAATGAAAAAAACAACTAACGTCCACAAATTCACTAATGTCTTCCTATAAAACTTCTTACTGACTTGTGTAGTATATAAAACTAGATATAAAACTGAAAAATGTTCTGTTATCCACATGCATTAATGACTTCATTAAATGTATAAACATTCACATGACTGAATGTTATCAATATAGCTCCAAAAGACGGTTTGTCTCTCTGAGTCTGCAGGCACATCTAACTCAGCTCGTGTGTGTCTCTTACTTCTGTGGGAGAGGCTGCAATTCACTTCAAAAACAGACAACAGAGAAAGAGATACTGTGCAATGTTGACAGCTTCACACATAACAAATGCCTGCAAGTGGACATGCTACACTGGCGCAGCGCAAGAACAGGTATATAATAGGGGAGAAACCACAGGGAATTAATAACAGTACTTCTTGATTCATGGATAATCGGACTTTACAGATTCAAGTTTCTTGGTTTGTGTCTTTAAAATGTGATAAAAATAAAAGTGTTTATAGACTCATCCCATGAATTCAAAATATTTTCATTTCATGCTAAAGCTAACATTTCTGTATATCAACAGGTAACAGTTGTTTTACAGAAAAATCTTAATGGTTTTCAGCTGAAAGATTAACCTTACTTATTTTTGAACATTAATCAGCTTGCAAAGTGTACCCATCACAATGGTATTCAGCCATAGCAAGACACCTCTGAAGAAATGGCACTCGCTGAATGCTTTATTCCAATATCTCAGTGCTGGTACTCTGTTATTAAAGAATACACTGATGAATTCTTGAAGGAATTTCCCTAGCAGAAGTGGCTGGAAAGCAGTAATATATGTCTTCTATCTTGATAATTTTAAGAGGATAACATAGTTGAACTTTAAATCATAGGACTAATTAAAGTTTTTTGTTTCATAAGCTTTATTAATTATTTTTAGCCATAAAGGTATTTTCATTCTTAATAAATTGCCATATTCAATGGTCATTTGTCAAGTTTGAAACAGATTGAGCTATCTCGAAGTAGAGTAGCTCATCACTTAGAATAAATTAAACTGACTAGTCAGTCCTTTGTAACTTCCTCAAAGCGATTTGTATTGTCCAAAATTACAATAAACAATCAGAAATTTGATCAATTAGAAAGGCATAATTGGCTGGGCTGGCACTATTGTGGTTCACAAACCATGAACATCCATCCATTTCATAAAGCAGTTATGCACCAAAAAATACAGTACTTTATGCTTAGCCCATTTGATTTCATGATTCATATTCAGTGCTTAGTGAAAGCTGTTTGTTGGCTTTCTTTATGGAAGTGTTTGTATGTCTAGATAGAGGAGGAGGTCCTGTACTACTAATGAACACATAACAGGATGGCAGGAGACAATTTTAAATTTGCACTTGTCGAATTCTTGGGGCTGAAAACAAGATCAGGAGTTTTCACAGCTCGCTCTTAAACTTGACAACTTCATCTGAGAGCCTCACAGAGAAGACAACAAACCCGCTTAACAGAGAATAGGGAAGCAGTGTAAGAGCATCTGGGTAAAAAAGTGTCTTACTGGTGCACTCCTCTGCCTTTGGAAGGCCAGGACTTTGACTTGGAAAAAACAAAGCTTTGTTGAAGTAGTCAGAATAACTGGAGTTAAAAAAATTCTCTTCTATAACATTGGATGTTTCAAGTAGTCACAACCTATGAAATAGGGTAAGTAGACATTAATGCTGTAAATAGTCCTACAGATACAGACTACTCTTTCAGACAGTTGCTAGTACAGCTCCACTTTTGTTATCACATCTTCTCAGTTCACCCTCCACTCCTATCTATTAGCTCTGCTGCAGACCTCCCCTGCAACACACAGTTTTTCGAAAGTGACAAGGTTCAGATCTCATTTTCTGCTCTGATTTTGTAGAAAAGAGAATTAAAATGACAAAATAGAAATTAATGTTTATAATGTGTAAATCTTACTGAACTTATTATATGTTTATATCAATATTTGACAGTAATAATCATATATTATTTCTGTGTATTAAAAAAAGGCTAGAACAAGTTAAATTTCCCAACCCATGTCTGTAGTATTTTTTGTCTAAGGTGTACATACCATTTTATAGATCCACTGAAACACTTCCATTTTCTACAAGTGAGAGGGCATTGCTTGTCACCTGACACATATTTACATGAAATCTTCCTTGAGCAAAAGTTACTTTACTGGACATTATCAATGTATAACAAATGCATTATTTGAGTTGTAAGATTTTGTAACTTTCACATCTCCTGAGCAACATGACAGGACATAGAAATTATAGACAGTTATTTTACTCTAACTGAGCTTGTGTGAACTTAAATAGTTGTTAACCAAAAGGACATGTAGCTTGCAAATATTCACTGAGCAATGATGATTTAACACCTCAGTTTCTTCTGTGGAACCCTCTGTTTGAATTTAAGCAGTTAATGGGTTTCCTACAACACCGACCATACATTAAACTAAACATTACCTTTGTTTTATTTTTATAGAAGTTTATTTACTTTCAGCGAAGTTATAGCCTTAAACTTTCCCAATGATTTTAACTTTGCATGTGCTTTGGGAAAGAATTATGCCTATAAAGATTTTCTGTTTAGTTGACTTGTGTATGCACTGAGTTTCAGGTTACGTGGAATGACAGTTTTGTATTTTCTAATGTACGTGGCAGTGAAGGGCAATGATTCAAAAAACAAAGACTCCTTCTCCCAAGCCCTTCTAAGCAGTAGAAGGAGAAAAAAGGAAATTACAGCCACTTAGTCTGAGAACTCAGTTAAAATGATCTGAATGCTACCAGTAACATAAAAGAATATGGCTTGATTCATAGTGTTATGAAAACTTTCATAACATTGTCATAAATAAATACACCTTTTGACAAATTAGACTAAGTAATTTCTTTCAACAGGAAGGCACTGCTTCAGAACTACTTCTTGACAAAGATATTTGGGGGGGGAGGGGGGCAGAAACGGATAAGGAAGAAAGAGCATCTGTTAAGAATAATATGGCAACTCTAGCCATTAGAACTTCAAGCTCATTGGCACAATCTATGTTGTCTGTCCTAGACTCAGCATTATGCCCTGGAGTATTTGCCCAATAAGTGAGCATTTCCTTCAGAAGCAACAAGAACAATGAGGCAAATTATTATCATTAAAGGAATCCTGTTTTGTTATGAGATGACTACACAGGTAAACTCTTTCTTGTTGCCTAAAAATTAACTTCTATCATGGTTCAGCAATCTCTTGTACCAGGTAAACTCTGTGGGTAAAAGTCTGAACACAAAGAAAGAGGTACCTTTTTAAAAGTACTCTGACTAGCCAGATGACTAGTGGATGTAAACCCTCATGGACGATGAAGTCTATGAAATTAAAGCAGACATTGAAGAAACGGGGAATAGAATCATAGAATAGTTTGAGTTGGAAGGGAGCTTTAGAGGTCATCTAGTCCAACCTCTCTGCAATGATCAGGGACATCTTCAAGTAGATCAGGTTGCTCAGAGCCCCAGCCATGTGACCTTGATGGTTACCAGGGATGGGGCATCTACCTCCTCTCTGGGCAATCTGTGACAGTGTTTCACCACCCTCATTTTCAAAAATTTCTTCCTTAGATCTAGTCTAAATCTACCCTCCTTTAGTTTAAAACCATTACCCCTTGTCCTGTTGCATCAGGCCCTGCTAAAAAGTCTGTCCCCATCTTTCCCATAAGCCCCCTTTAAGTACTGGAAGGCTTTAATAAGGTCTCCCCGGAGCCTTCTCTTCTCCAGGCTGAACAACCCCAACTCTCTCAGCCTGTACTCATAGGAAAGGTGCTCCATCCCTCTGGTCATTTTTGTGGCCCTCCTGTAGACTTGCTCCAACAGGTCCATGTCTTTCCTGTGCTGAGGCCTCCAGAGCGGGATGCAGGCCTCCAGGTGGGGTCTCATGAGAGTGGAGTAGAGGGTCAGAATCACCTCCCTCAACCTGCTGACCATGCTTTTGATGCAGCACAGGATACAGTTGGCAACCTGGAAACAGACATGTACTAAAGAGTGGAACTGGTACCTCTAACTCAATAAAATTCAATTTCTTGGGTGAGGAAGGGGAGAAGAAATAGACCATGCAGGTGAATCAAGACATAGCTGTGAAAGAAGGCAAAATATGAGAATAAAGGATTTCCCTGAAGATGCAGAAAAACTGCAATCAAGTTTCTAAAGAAATATTTTAGCATATTCCAAAGCAGGAAGGAGAATTAGAAATAACTACTAAGAGATCCCACCATTTTTATGTCCTTTCCTAACAGAAGAACAAGGGACATGACATGAAACTTACCCTTTGAGAAACAATAACAAAATAGAGCTGAGTATTCAGTATTCTGTAATAAGTAAAAAATAACATTTTTTTCAAGACATAACACATGCTAACTTTAAAGATAGCTAGCATAAATGAATTTTCTGTCTGCTGTATGGCAGTCTATGAAGGATATTGATGGGGTTTCCCCTTTTTAAGCTCATCGTATCAAGAACAGCAGTAAATCTTAAAGCGATATTGGTCAGTTAAATCTGTTGTAATATTATATCTAGTAGCTGACAAATCCTTCTGAAAGTCAAGAGGATTCAGAGTCAGAGCATGAGACAATTTTAAGCATTTTAGTGTCAGTCAAGGTTGGAACAATATAAGTCACTTCCAAGAGTGTACACAGGTTATATTCATGGACATATAGCAGTAACTGGAGGGAAAGTATGAACATAGGAGAATACATCACTCCCTCTTGTCAGAGAAGCAAGAATGTTGCACTGTGGTGACAAGGCAAACAGATGTGGTTACCTGTAGCAAAGGCACCCTCATAACCAGGACTGTAAGATCAGCACTCCACTACCAGTTTTATGTTATAGGAGAGAACCATCAGCTTTCCCCTGGTGTGATGCCCCCCACCCTTCATGGCCATCACATGGAAGTCTACTTCATCCATATCAGTCTATTTCTTTGTCTCCTACTACTTTATATCTCTGAAACAGAAGTATAGAACTTCATAATGAAGACTAAGGCACATCTATATTTGAAAGAAAATACAAAAAACTGTTTTTTCCATCTGAAATGAGACTTGAACTGTCCTGGACCTAGAAAGCAGGAGCTGGCTTGCATGAAAACCTCTGTGTCCATAAGGAGATGAAGAACACACAGAAGGCTGGACACACAACAAATAACTGTTTGAGCCTACAGCACTGAATAATAAACTTGATTTTGGCCTGGTCTATGTCTTTTGTATGTATGAATGTTTAAAGTGCGTGGCCACTTTCATTAGTCAGTCTGAAGAGCAGATTGTAAGGAAATTGGTTTTAGAGCATAACAAGGATGTATTCATGACACAGCTGTGCTGGTGAAGCTATTAGTTACATTATTAGAAAGGTGTATCCTCAGGACTGTTGAGAAAGACAAAACAATGAGTGGAAAGAAACAATGTATCTTGAAAGATAAGAAAAGAGGGAAACCTTCTATTTTAGTATTTCCCAGGAATAGTGCAGAAGTTACATAATTATACCATGTTTAGAACTGCAAAACCCAAACCAGTGAAGATTGCCTGTAACTGACAGCAATGGCAATGCTGTCTTCCAACTGTTTATGTAAGTTCATACACACTGAGAAAACAAACTAGTTGCTCTGTGTGGCGGACCGATACGCGGTTTCTGTCCTAAACATTTCAAGGTTCTGAGGAACCCACACCTCTCTTGGTACAACGGCTCATCGCCGCTCAAGAGGAAAAGCAAGCAGATAAAGAGACAATTGAGTCCTTGCAAGAACAGATAAGAAACTTGCAAAGCCATCTCACTGCTGAGCGTAGCACTATACAGCGGCTTCACACAGTTTTGTCAGATTTACTAGACCAAGAGAGAATCTTGCGGACTGAATTGCAAGAAAATGGACAGGTGTTTGGTGATAGGAGAGAAATGGGCTAACGTTCTCCCACCGGACTTGAAGAATCAGACTGTCGGGATGCCGCAGCTCCGTGGTGGTAGCTATTGTAACTAATTATTTTTTTCTTTCCTTTATTTTCTCTTTCTCTTGCATTTGAGAACCTGTTGTCAGGCAAATAAAGTTGCCTGATACTTGACTCCGTTTTGCATCTTAATTCTGTTCCCGAGAATACAAACAAAACCTTGCTCTGGTCTATGGCCGGCATGCGTCACTCTGGCACATTACTTCAGACATAAGAGTGTAGAACTGTTCAGTCTGGCATCCTGCAACACCAATGCTACATATGTAAGACGATTTTAATATTAAAGAGAATTAAAGATCCTCTTCCTTTGCGCTTTGGTTGCAATTTACATACAACAATATTTAAGCAACAGAATGGAGCCATTAATGTCTGTCTATATTAAGGTAAAACCCTTACTGGAGCCACAAAGGAACACAGTCTTTTCCAAATCATAGAATCATTGAGTATAGGATGAACCACTGAATTTTATCTCATGCAACCTCCTGATGAAATCAGGTCTTACTGACCTAATATATTGTATTAGCATTCATTATTTCATATATAGCAATACAGTGTATGTTTTCACATTCAGACAGTAATGTTTTTGTAGTTAGATGCTGCACAAGACAGAAACATGCTCTTTATTCTGATGTTTACACAGCTGCTGTTGTAATAGGGCTTAGATCCATGACTAGGGCTTCTAGATACTAAAAGAATTCAAGTAATAGAGTTAAGCAAAAGCAAATAGGCAGAGCATTCAACAGATAGTCTAGCATTCCAGTTAATGCTCTAGCAACTACTAGTAATTTTGCCACTGTCTACCAATAGATAGTCTAGGCCTATAAAGATGTGTAGCAGAATTGTTTTTTACCTCTTTAGGAAGACCAAAATTTTACATGCCACTACAATAAAACAAATATCATAGAAAAATTACAGTAAGCAATAAAGATAAGAAATTGATATTTTAATTAAATCAAATTAATCTAATATTCAGGGTAAATCTGTTTTCAAATACGTTGTGTCAATGATATAACAAATCAAAGTTTTCAAGACCATTTTTGCATCACAGCCTTAGATATAAAAAACAGTTACTTGATTTTTAGCAAGTTTTAGCAAGCTAACAAGTGCTAGCCCACAGAGAATTGACAAGAGTATTTACAACAGTGGCCAAAATACCATTATTTGTAATTGCCGTTATTTGTAATTCTGTTGGTTTTACTTTTCTTCTTCTTCTTCTATTAGTACTACTAGTAGAACTGCCTCTTGTTGACCTTGCCTTGTCTTCCGTATCACTGCTTTTCTTCTGATACTGGCTAAACTAGACTCTCAAAAAGAAACATGTTCTTCTGAAAAGAGTTGTGCTTATACATGCACATATTTAAACCTTGGAGGGAACTAGAGGCAGAGTTCTGAACTGAAGGTATCCTTTTTCAGCATTGCTGCAAACAACAACAGAAAAGCTTTTGCAAGATCTTTTAGCATAGGTTCTCCCATAGGCACCAACATGTTTATGTCATTTCTATAAGACAGATAAAAGGAGAGCATGATCTTCCTTAGAGAGACAGCAGCTTGTGGAAATAAAGCTTTGCTGAACAGCATTTATTTTATTGGTCATAGCAGAGACTATTATTCAAGGCCAGTCTACACTCAGTTTACACCAAGTAGGCAAGGAACCTTCCCCACCTCTGGCATAGGACCTATTGCTAAGCCTCCTCCTAGCCAGTGTTATGCTCCAATTCATGCAAGAATATTTATAGCAGAGACACAAACATGTTTACTCCTGGGAATTGAGAACAGAAACAAGTGGTTGTCAGGTTAGAATATATTTCCCATCTTCCTTTCAGTCAAGGAGTGGTATGTGCCAAAGACTGTGAAAATGCACTTAAGTGCTCCTCAGTATTGTAAAGTGAGACAAAAGGTGAGGTGGGAAAGCATGAAAGGAAAGCCTTTCTAAGAAATTTAAAAATAAGCTTTTACAGTTCCCCATTTTGTTGTCAGTTTGTTGTAACAAACAGGACTACGTGGGGTAGAGCTGACCAGATTACTATATATTTCATCATGCAGAGCAATCTCAGTTTCCAAAACGGGAAGAAAACAGATGCAAGTGATCAGACAGGAAAGGAGAAGCTGTAGTTCGTGTAATGTTGCCTGACAGCAGGTGGCCATAAGCTGCCTCTACATCCCATTTTTTAGTCCAACACCTTTCCAAAGGCACATTTTCCCAATAGGAATAACTGTTCAAATGCAGGAAAAGAAATGGAGCTAATGAAGAAAATACAGATTTGGCAGTGTAGTGACCTGTCAAAATGGCATACAGTGCTCTCAATAGAAATTTACTAAAAAAAAAATATTGTCTGGTAAATATGATACCAAAAAATCTGGGTGTCATTTCAGATCCATAAGATCATCCTCTGGAACTGTGTGAACAGGTAAAGATAACAATTTTAAACTTCACCCGAGATTGCCTAGGATCAGCTATTGCTAAATGGTTAAACAGAGTATAAATATCTTCTCATCAACTGAGTCAAGATGTGAGAATTAGAGCCAGTTGGTGCATTCTTTCAAAAATGTTACTTCTTTAAGTTGCTTGACAGAACAGATGCTGACAGTCTCTCCCATGGTCAGGAGATAAAGGTAGGACTGTCATAAAGACTAGTTCAGAGAAATTTGTCTTCCTATCAATGTAATATTTCACAAAAATTTAATTTAGTAAAAACATTGTTATTTGATTTTGTCCTGATTTTTAACATGAGAAATCTGTAGGAATTAAAGCCTAAAAACAAAAAAAAAAAATTAAAAATGAAAATAACAAGCCTCCAGGTTTTTCCAACAGCATTTAAGTAGCATATTGTGAAAGTTTCTCTAATTTTAATCCTTCCCCTCCCTCCAAATGAAGAGAAGCAATGTCTAAGTTTTTAAATTTACAGTCAGGTAACATTTTTCTCCATATGTTCAGTGTTTCTACTATAAAACAAAAGCAAGATACCAACAGTTTTACTGAGCAAGGGCAAGAAGTATATATCTCTTACATTGTCCCCAACTTAACTATACAGACCTACATAGTGAAAATTCCCATTACAAGTACTTACAGAAGAGCCATTAGCAAAAATCAGAAAGTTTTCCATATGTTCCTTTAACTTCAATTTCTTCATAGCATATTTTTAAACAGTCTTTTGAAGGCAGTAGGTTCTAAAAAAGTTTGCCAAGTTTTTGTAAGGGAAAACTTTCCTGATAAGGCAACTTTTGTGAAAACAAATTACAAGAATTACTGAATATAGAAGAACACATTGGAAGAAAAGTACTCTTAAATGAAGGATTTTCACTAGAAAGCTAGTAACTGTCTATTGAAACTATTTTAATCAAAAAAAATAACTGTAAAAGTAACTGTCTATTGAAACTATTTTAATCAAAATTATGTAAACCTTACTTCTTTTTTCAGCTATATACCCTAAGTAAAGTGGACACAAAGTTCATATTGAATGCCTGGAATTAGGTTAAAGCTCATTATATTTATGAAAAAAAAAATTAAACAGTAAGCCTAAGTTCTCTGACAGTTCTATTAAATGGAAACCACTAAACAATTCATTCTCTTTCAGGCCAAGTGCTCATTAGTTTGTGTCGCAAAAATAACAAGCCTCCAGGTTTTTCCAACAGCATTTAAGTAGCATATTGTGAAAGTTTCTCTAATTTTAATCCTTCCCCTCCCTCCAAATGAAGAGAAGCAATGTCTAAGTTTTTAAATTTACAGTCAGGTAACATTTTTCTCCATATGTTCAGTGTTTCTACTATAAAACAAAAGCAAGATACCAACAGTTTTACTGAGCAAGGGCAAGAAGTATATATCTCTTACATTGTCCCCAACTTAACTATACAGACCTACATAGTGAAAATTCCCATTACAAGTACTTACAGAAGAGCCATTAGCAAAAATCAGAAAATTTTCCATATGTTCCTTTAACTTCAATTTCTTCATAGCATATTTTTAAACAGTCTTTTGAAGGCAGTAGGTTCTAAAAAAGTTTGCCAAGTTTTTGTAAGGGAAAACTTTCCTGATAAGGCAACTTTTGTGAAAACAAATTACAAGAATTACTGAATATAGAAGAACACATTGGAAGAAAAGTACTCTTAAATGAAGGATTTTCACTAGAAAGCTAGTAACTGTCTATTGAAACTATTTTAATCAAAAAAAATAACTGTAAAAGTAACTGTCTATTGAAACTATTTTAATCAAAATTATGTAAACCTTACTTCTTTTTTCAGCTATATACCCTAAGTAAAGTGGACACAAAGTTCATATTGAATGCCTGGAATTAGGTTAAAGCTCATTATATTTATGAAAAAAAAAATTAAACAGTAAGCCTAAGTTCTCTGACAGTTCTATTAAATGGAAACCACTAAACAATTCATTCTCTTTCAGGCCAAGTGCTCATTAGTTTGTGTCGCAGCCCAAAAGGAGTCGTTTAGGACGACCTCCTTTCCCGTGAGACCAGTGACCAAGTTTGTGATCCCCCTGGACTGAATTAAGGTGAAATGACACCAGCCAAACAATTTAACAATTTAATAATACAAAATGCAAGGCATGAGGTTATATAAATGACTCAATGGCAACTACTCTAACTAAATAATTCAACTGAACAAACAAGTCCCCTACAGCACATCTTTTACACTTCGACAAAGAGAAGAGAGAGAAAGAGAAGAGAGAGAGAGAGAAAGACAGCAAAGAAGATATCACCACCCGTGGATCCAGCAGCGTCCCATTGGTCCTCTTGATGCTCCTTGGTGGGGGGGGTCCCCCTTTTTGCTTCTGATGGTATCATTTTTATCCAGTCCGAGTCCCACAATCTCTGTGTGCATGCATATACAACAGGCTGCATGCATATGCAACAGGCTGATTCAATCAGGCAACGGTACATCTGCAGGCCTTGGTGTCTCCTCTCACCGTATCTCTGCTCTGCAGGAACTGACCATTGTGCAGGCACCGTATCTCTGCTTTACGGGAACAGGTCCTTGCGCCTGCACCGTATCTCAGTCTTTTCTGGGGTCTACTTCGTATTGAGGCATGTTCAAGCCGTTGTACCAAAAAAGGTGTGGGTTCCTCAGAACCATGAAATGTTTAAGACAGAAACCACATATTTGTCCGCCACAGTCTGCAAGCAAATAAGTTTTGCTTAGCACACACAATTTCCAGAATTTCTGCACCATTTGTAGGTGTGTATATGTATTTATTAATATGTTTTGATCCTATAGTTATGGTTTTGTGTCAGGAGAAAAATTTAGTCCATCTTGGTTGTTTCTTGTATATTCCACAAGACCCAACTGAAAGTGAAAAATTATCCCAGAGGATTAATAGACATTCCTGTTCTTTAAGATCCCTTCACCTATAGGGTTCTTCATCAATAAACCGGGTTACATAAGAAGAGAAGCTCCAAACTATACAGCCTTTATTTGCCTAGTTAATCTTGCTGTGAAAAAAAGACCTCATCATTTTCCAGTCTTGTGCCCTGAAGCATTGCCAGACTATGTTTTACGTATCTCAGTTGATGAATGTGTATGTGTTCATTTGGATTTTATTTATAAGACAAATGTTTTCCAGTGCACTATTACGCTAATGCTCAGAGTGGTTTCTCCCCAAGAGAAATTAGATGCTTGTTTGTCATTATTCATAAGATTTTTTTATTAGAAAACACTGGCCAAAGGGAAGAGTAAATCAATACACAAATTTCCACGCTGCTGCAGACATCTTTTTGTACTCAAGCAGTACTATTTTAAAGCTCATGCCTTACGGTACATTGCATCAGGCAATGAATACAGCTAATCTTAATATATAAACAAGACAGCTTTCCTTAACAGAAAAGCCAAGAACATGCAAAAAACTCTTCCAAAATGCTCCTAAACATGATTGCACAACAGTTGGCAATGTCAGACAGCTGAAGAATTTTGCGCTTTCATAATTTGGTAGCACTGCTGAAGTTTTCTCAGCTAAATACTTCCGTGTTTAAAATAAGAGAGACCAGCATTCAGTCTGATTGTTTGGCCCTTATGTTCCTAGAGATACAGCAAAAGACACCAGTGAAAATGGAAACTGTTTTCAGAATAGGAAGAACACTAAATTTTTTGTAGAAGAGGTACATTCTTCACTCAGACAGAAGGCAGAGTGCCTAACAAGAAAGTTTAGCTAACCCAAGGTAGAATAAACACTGTAAATATCAGTAGAAAACTGAATGCAATACCTTACTTCCCAGTTCTAGCTCTCCAGAGCTTTAAGAGACATTTCTAAACTAAACACAATGTAAGGAGGAATAACTGGATTGTACCATACACCTGACTCCTTCAGACGGGTATAAAAGCAAGCCTTTGTTAGCAATTCACAGTCTTGCTGGGCTACACAAATGGCAGAATCCTTCTTTTTTGAGCAGGCACCATGTTGCAACAATGATTTGAATTTGGTCTCTGGCAGAGTTTTGTTAAATTAAAAACAGATAGATAAAGTAGTAACCAGCCTCTGGCATTTCTCCATGCCTCTGACAGCTGCCGCCATCCCCAGGGTGGAAGGGCCAGATCTGTTCATGAACAGCCAGATTCCAGACTATCTTATTAAGCTAAACTGAATTTGAGCTTGAGTTTTAAGGTTTTCAAATAATTTCAGGGAAGCAGAGAACATATCTGGAATAAAAATATTAGGCAGTAAACTAGCCAGCTGAGAATGGAATATAAAGAAAATTGAAAACAGCAGGGAAGAAAAGCATAGAGCATTGAGTCTTCTGAATATGAACTGTGATAATAATTCTCCCAATTAGAAACTGTTCACAATCAAAAGCTTGTTAAGTTAGGTTAACTACGAGTTATAAGAAAGTCAGAAAATTTGGACCCTTAACTAAAAAGAAGATGGTGGAGGTTATTTAATTAATGATGGATATCATCCAGCCTTACCCAATTCTTGAAAAATGACTGAATTTTCAAATTGTTAGAGAATAAGTAGAATTTATCTTAAGGATCATGTAACCTAGTTTTTAATTAATTAAAATTATGACTGCACTCTCCAGAGAGCTCACTATCAGTAAGGTTATATAGAAAGTGTTTCAACACTGTTGTTAATGGAAAAACATTGGGTTTTTTTCCCAGCTCTGCAGGATTGCTCGCTATGTGCACAACAGCAATTTCCTGCAGAAGTAGATTTAATGCAAGTCCCAAGCTCCTTCACCTTCTTCAACAAGAAAAACCTGCTTTATTCCAGACAATCACACTATGAACAAAACAATATACCATTCCCTTCTTCATTCTAGTGATTTTGGGAATGTCTGTCAAAGACTTTTCTTTCCTGGATTCAACTCCAGTCCTCCGGACATTACCAAGAATCGCTTGTGCCTAAGAAACTCCCCACCACTATAAACTCTCCTATTTTTTCTCTAAACAGAAATTAGGAAACGTTATATATTGTATGAAAACAGGAAGCTGCAGTATCTTTAAACAGTATTTTGAATAATAAAACAGATGGAAATTACTTTTCTATAATAGGCAATCTATATTACTGTCCAGGTTCATGCTAACACATGCCAACAATGGTGCATCAATGTCACTGCAGTCCTCAGTAACAGCAATGCCAGGTCATACAACCCAAACACGGCAGGTGATGGGAATCCTGCACTAAAAGCAGTGCAGCACAAGTTCTACCAGACTGCATTGCGCTCTCTTAGAGCTTCAGATTATGTCCTAAAATATAGTTATCTGTGAAGGTAAACTGCTTCTAGTACATACCTCAAAGGGGCATTTGGCTTTTACTAAGGACAGTCCAAGAACAGAAGTAACCTGGTGCCAAACCCTCATCTTGCCATGGTCGCCAGCGTGGTTACAAGCTTCCTAACTCACAAGAAGGATCTGGTGATGACAGTGTAAGAGCAGCAATCAAAGGTAGACATGGTCTGGAATAGAAAATTGCCATTCCTTGGTTGGGGGGGCCTGTATCTGAGAGATGGATATTGTTAATTCCCCCTCAATAACTCTTTGTTACCCTCAGTGTGCTTCTCCATAGATCATTTATAACCAACTGGACCATAATCAAGTGAAAACTAAGGATGCCCAATTTAATTGTGCATCAGCGAGTACTCTAGTCGTTGGTTACAAAGAGGAACACAATGATCAGAACACCATACAAGACTGTACCACACCAATCTGTACAGCAGCAGCATAGACACAACAGATGCAAGTACTGTGGTTGCAAACTCATCCACTCTCCCTTGGACATCAAATGAGTAGGAAGTTCTCCATTCAAGGACAGCTAGAAAAGACAAAATAACAGATTGTCATTACAGGGCCCTTAATGGTATAAGGGTGAGACAAAATGATTTTACCAATAACAAGCCAGCAGACAAACTACTAAATCAGAGTATAAAGCTGAAAGACAAGCAAAGGAGAAGAGCTGCTGGAATCTTGAATGGAGAAGGACTGAAGAATGAAGTAGATTACTTGCAGTGTTATAATAACCAGGAGAGGAAAATATTTTGCTCAAAACTTCACAGGACCAAGGAAAAAAGAATGAAGGTTTTGAGTGGTGGGTCTTTTGATTTCTTTTATCCTTCTGTCTATTGAATCTCATGTTTATGTTGTTTCAGACATAACCAGTTATTTCATACATGAAACTGCTGGATGTTTCATGTATAGAAACATAGATCTGTGCATAGATCTCTCAATGTGGAACAGACACTTCCTCAGGCATAGGTGTCCTGTCAGTGCCACAGTTCCTGGTGGAAGCTGTGGTCAGCGAAGATTGCAATACTTTGCCCTCATGGCTCCAAGTGTCTTGATCAGGCTATGACTCTCCAAGCTTGGAAATAAGTGATTCAGATGGTAGATGAAATATGAGTAGTAGGAAAAGTGGACAGGAATCCTTCTTTGTTGCTGTTTACTGTCTCTTGCAATAGCAAAATAATGGGTCAATAAATGAAGGTAGAAGGAACTAGTCTTAAAAGAAATTGAAGTGATTCCTTGCACAGCTGCCAAGAAACCTATGGAAATCTTCATCAAAAGGACACTGTGGCTAGAAAGCCACATGCCTTCAGAATGAGGCTGGGCAAGTACTCTGCAGAGAAATCCATCGCAGGTTGTTACATTAATAAACCACATCAGACTCAGGAACATTATGAGTTGAAAACAAACGAAGTCTAATAATGTATTTCATTGGAAGTATCATACTTGCTTGCCCTGTTGTTCTTTCTTAGGTGTCTATAACCACTACTGAAGACCATACACCAGATTACACACACTTTTTATCTAAACCAGTACAGATATTGTTACCATCTTACTTTTCATTGCCACGTCTGTCAAGCACCAAATGTCAAGGCTATCTGCACCAAGTAGAAAAGCAGCTTCATTGATAGGCAGATTACAAGATTTCCACCTAAAATTACATTTGCTCAGGATCAATTAAGCATTTTCTACGGATAATTTCTTAGTGATACACAAGTCCACTACACTTAAAACTTGAGGACATGAATTCATGCTATTCTGTGAAGCAGTATCTGCAGAATGTTCATTTTCCAAAATTTTGGATTAAAACACATTTCATAGAACTTGTTTTCAAATGCTAACACATATGCTACATTCTTTCTCTACTGGCTTTACTTGTGTGGGAACCTAGCTCTTTTCCTCATGAATGTTACAAGAAGCAATACTCGCTCACTGCCTCTGAGTCACTGTGACATCACTTCAATCAACTCTTATCAGAGTTAAACAAAAAAGGCACAATTTCTTATTCTCAAACTTAAAATCTTCTACCATACTAACATACAATATAAAACTTAAAAGGCTTGTAGTTATAGTCAGACATTCACACCATTCTATTTTATGACAAAAAGTCAGTCAGTGAGGTGTTTCCAGCCTACAGCATTTAAGCAGACCAAAATAGAGAATAAAAGATTAAAAATCATTTTGGTCTTTGTGTACTTTGCTGCCACTACCTCAGCTTTCTTCCTTTAAACAAAACTGGTTGAAGAGTTCTGCCACAGGGAAATGAGCTTTCATTGGTTGTTCAGTGTTGCTGCATGAAGCCTTCACTATGATGCTCTGTGATATGCAGGTTTCTCATAATGCAAACACAATAGGCTTGTGAAAATCAGGGACAGCTAAGTCTGGGACAGTGTTTCAAAGGCAAGATACATTCATTGTGGAGTTGCCAAATTCAGACACTGCTGCTGTACTTCCAAATACTTTGTGCTGCCAGGAAAAGCTTAAGGTTCCTGCATGAAGAGGTTTTTCATTCACTAGAGGTGGACAGAGTCAAGATTACTTCAAGAAGAGAAAGTGTCACAGTTCAACAGTGAAACTAATTTCTACATAGAATCTCATATAAAACATTAATACTTTGGGTCATGAAAAAAGCTACCATGCCTGTGAACTTTAATACTAATGATAAGAATCTACTATTTTCCTTTGTTACTTGCTGTTATGCAAGAGTAGCATGGAAAGAAATATAGTGCGGTTCAAATTGCTCAAAGTAATAGCAAAGTTTTATTTCATACAAGACATAAATGTACACTTTAGCAAGGGAGAATATACATTATTGTTGACCATTCCTCCCCCCTCAAGACAGACTGACTCAACACAGCCATCTGCCTGGGCTAACCAAACCTCAACTCAACTACAAGGATAGTATCATTAGATTTTGCACCATCACTTTCTTGAATCTATGTTCACAGCTGCTACTCTTTGACAGCTACAACTCTTGAGTCAGCCTAGAGTTACAAAAGCCAACAGATTGTGAAAGCTGCTACTAAAGAAAAAGTTCCACTTTCTAGGTGGTTAAATACCTCAGGGCATGCAGTGACATTTTCAGCACTGACAGTACCCATGTCCCTCCCACAACGTCTCAAGAGGTTATGTTCCTGAGAAATTGTGAGAAGTCAGGCACGTTGAGCTGAGAGCCTGGAAACTGGCCTTTAGTAGAACAGTAACATTGTCCAGATGGTAGACTCACTCCTATCCAGATCTTACGGACAGCACTAGTTAGAACTTTGCAGAAACAAGGACAAAACCAGACCATCTTACCTTTTTTTATAAAACTTAATATCTGTCTGCAAAAGAGCTTTAGCCAGGTAAGGACCAGAGACCTCAAAATACAAATTAGCTTTACCACCAAGACAGTGACTAGACTTTACAAAATAGAAGAATCAATTATCAAAGGCCAAGACCATCAAATGTATTTCAGGAACATAAGGTCTGAAATGGCCACCTTACAATGCAACCTAACAACCTTTGTGCACAAATCCAGCTTCCCCTATATAAATATCATTTTTTTGGTTTGATTATTTTTTGGCGTGTGTTTGGGTTTTTTGTTTGTCTGTTTTTGTGGGTTTTTTTTAATTTTCATAGCTCTAAGCATCAATAGTTCATTCTGAAGAGGCAAGAGTAGAACATGTGATTTGGATATCATGATGCAGCATGCCATCTGGGGAATGTGGGTGTGACAATGCAAAATACATGGTAATGAAGCAAAGGATAGGCCACACTGAATGAAGCAAGACAAAAGAACATATGCTTTTACCTGTGTCTATTCACAGACTTTGACAAGCTACAAGATTTACATACTTTGCCCAAAACAACCTTCCAAACCTAACACCCCCCATTCTTGCTCTGATTAGCCTACAACAAACCGCAACACTTGCTCTACTTACATGTCTCAACTGAAAATGCTGTTGATGTAAATCACAGAATCATTACAGTTAGAAAAGACCTTTAAGATCATCAAGTC
>NW_010559474.1:1759-12419 GCF_000687285.1 Phaethon lepturus | reverse complement strand
ATCCCTGATGGGCTTGGCCTTGGCCAGTGGTTGGTTGGTCTTGGAGCTGACACTGGGGAAGCTTCTAGCAACTTCTCACAGAAGCCACCCCCGCAGCCCCCCACCGCCCCCGTGCTACCAAAACCTTGCCATGCAAACCAAATACAACATCATACGTACCTATGTGAATGTTATATGAAAGCCAGCCTGGCGTGATACAATTCAGGTGAATATCCCCGCAGAGTGGAAGATCAAGAACGTTTTGCCGAGTTCCTCAGCTAGGTCTGGAGTTGCATGATCTACTGCTATGGATACAGTTTAGATCATGAAGATTGTTATTGCCTACAACAATTTACCCTTTTTCTGTTCTTCCAGAATGGAGACTTAGTGCCAGGCAAATCTGGTTTTATCCACTAGAAACTCTTGTCTGTCTTTTGAGGTGGTGTCTGTTTGTTTATCTTAATTCTGTAAATCTAGTGTAGAGGAGGAATCAAGTGTTTTACCGTGGCCCCAGTTCTGCCAGGTCTAGCGGAGTTAAGTGCAGAGAAGGTAATGTGCTATGGACAGGAATGAATGGCTGGGAGACGGAACTGGAGAAATGGCTGTGCTGCCAAAAGCAGCAGTTTGTCTGCTCATGGTCTGCGGTGTCTTACTGCATTTAGAACTTTTGATGTCAGTGTGCTACTTTTCTGAAAAGAAAGGAGATTTCACTGTTTTTATTTGTGCCGTTGGGATGGAGCTCAACATATACGAGCTGAGTACGTAGTAAGAAAATAGAGTAGATTGTAAAAGGTAGGAATGAGAGCACAGGCAATAAGAATCTCTGCTTCAGATTGGATTTCTTTAACTCTTTTCGCTATATCACTAATGCTTTCTTGAATAATTGTTTGGTTTCTGATGAGAAGTTTTAGCTTTTCTCTCAAAAGTCTTTCCTTTGCAAAATGAAGTCATTGAGTAACAGCTTTATGGTTAAAGGAAAAGAAGCAAGTTCCTCCTAACTAGCATGCAAAACTGGCAAGTCCTGTGTTTTCTTGAGGAAATTGCTGCTTCAGTAAATGTCATACGCTTCGCTGCACTTCTTAGCCTGCTCTGTTACTGTAGTGCCTGCAGAACACAGGTCATTGTAACTCAGCATTTCTTAGTATTTCCCGTTTAGGTAAAGATCATCTAAATAGGCACTGGTAGCAGCAAAATACAAATAACCTTGCTTCTTGCACTAATGGATGTGTATATAAATAACCAAACCAGGATTTTTGATACTGCTATTCGTTTGTTGCAAATATTTTTATAACTGTCTGTTATTTGTGCACTCACCTACCAAAATTTTAAAATGTTGCGTAATATGGAGGCTGGGGTGTTCGCTTGGTGGAAAATGGGGAGACAGGCAAACGGAGTCCTAAGGCATTGCTGAGCAGCTGCAGTGGGAAGCTGGGCCAAAAACGTCTTGTAAAACTGTGGCAGATTATAATGAGGGCTCAGATCAGGACTGAGTCAAAAACAGCTGTATATATACATATTCACATAGATACAGCTGCAGTATAGATGCACATCTTATTTTGTAACTGTTTTATAAAATGGTAAAAGTATTTTTTATTTTGTGGCCAGCTGTTAGGATGCAGTAGGAGCTGGCTTTCTACTTAGGTGTTTTCTGGTATTTTGGAACATAAGGGGCCTGATTCCTGTGAGAAATGCAACTCCAGTGTGCTTTGGTAGTGATCTTGGTGCTCTGTGGTTTCTCTTCTGATGTCAGGACACCTGCGGAATGGGACACGTCCTCCTCACTTTTTCTGAAGTACAGGTTGGAGGCCTTCGTTCAGAGAAGGGTCTAAGTACACTGAGAGTGCCCATCTCATCTCAAGAAACTTGACTCGAGTTCCAGTTTAATGCTAATTTTTGTGGTGGTCAAGGAGATGCTTTTTGGGGAGAGAGAGTGAGTTTTTATGATTTTAGGCCTACATAATATTTACTTCATGCTACAATCAGGCATAATCTATAGTTCTTGGGAATGGATACTGTAAAATAAATCATATTTTGCCCATCACTTCTGAAATTGCATTGAATGCTCAAGCTGAAAGTAAGAGCTAAATAGGATTACATTTACTGTGTTATGTACAACGAGCACTTTATAACTATAGGTAAAGAATCTCTCTTGGCACAGGCAGTGTTAAGGGAATGTGTTTTCAGTTTTTGTGTTCATTGATAGAGACACTTAGGCATTTTTTAGGACACTGGAAGAAAGAACTAAGCAACTGGCTAAATCTTGTCTCTTAAAATGCTGGCTTGTAATACAACTTGTTTTAGAGCATCTGGATCGTCAATTGTTCTTTTGCAGTGATTTTTCTTTTATTGTTTCTGGCAATACGAATATTAGATACACCACTACTAGTGTGTAGTGTGAAATTTTTTACTGCAAATAATAAAGCAAAAGAAATCTTTTTGAAGTTTGCATTTTGTGTAAGAAGCTATGCCAAGTAGATTTACGTCCAGCCATGCACTGTCATGTTTTAGGCTGATATATCACACAACTTTCCTGTCAACATCTTGGAGCTGCTATCTGTCAACACCAACTTTGTGGCTTATCTAGGGAGCAGACAGCACAGCTGCTGTTTAGTTCTCCCCAGTGATTTAACTCAAACCACAATATCTCAGGGCTCAGTCTTTCTAATTTCCCTGAGACTGCCAACACCATGTTTTTAAAGTAAGGGATGCAAACATCTCCCTAGCAAGAACTTGGAGTGACAACTCGTTTCATAGACACTGATGAGTATGTGGTGGATACTGTTGCTACTGCTCTTGATGCCTTGCAGCAGGTTTCAGACTCCTTCAGCCATTTCCAAGACAAACAAGACCACGGGGAACAGCAATCCCTCTCCTCTTGCACCACCAGCTTTCCCATAACTTAAATACAATGGAATAAATTTGAAAATGGAGCTAACGAAGCACTATCTTTACAAAACCTAGAGCAATAGGTCTGATGAGGAGTTCAGCAGTCCCCTTCATCTGGGAAAGCCCTGAACTTGGCTTGATCATCTGACTGTATAAATTTTGTCTCATCCATGATCGCACAATTTTTAGCAGCCTTTTGCTTTGGGATTGGCTTACTCTACTGTAGCAGATGTCCTCCTCTGCCTTTTTCAGAGTTGAAGGCTTTTTTCCATCTCTTTCTACAAAGAAGGTATAGTTGAGTTGCGGCTCACTATAGAGCAACTAAAATAAGATGGAGAACCCAACTTCAGTATGCAGCTTATTGAATCAGTGGCCTCTACATGCAGGTGGTTCTGTAAACCAGTACAGATGCTGTGGACCTTGGCATGTCCCCCTTGTGTGGGCAGCACCTAACGCATAGCAAACTGGGTGGCTCCACAACTTACAAATGATATCTGTGGGAACAGGGCTCAAGTATTTGTGCTGACTGCAAAGTTGTTTACCCAGAGCAAGTTGTCTCCCAGTATATCGACTGCTGGTTCTGACTGGGTCCCTCCATCTTCCCAAGGGACACTAGTTAACCCAAACTGAGGTGAGCATCTGCTAAAACTGTCTCCTCAAGCTTTGAGATATATAGCTGGTGGGTTTTCTGCATGGGATGCCTAGGTTGGTGCCTTGAGGGAGCGCAGAGTCCTTTCTCTTTTGCAGGTATTTCTTCCTCTGAAGCACAGTTGTCCTTTCTTTCCTTTTCTTTCTGCTTTCTCTAATGCTTGTCTGCTGCTGTGTGACACCAGTAGGCTTCCTAGGTCTGTGTTTCATTTTTTCCTGACAAAGCTTGCAGTCTTGCTTCAAAGTCTCTTGAGTTTATGTGCCCTAAGTTTGTACTCCTGTGTTCTATACGGAGATTGACAGACGTGGTCTACTTGTCTTTTTATATCTTCTGTGTAGTTACGGCGACATGAGACCACTTACAGTTTGGAAGTGTGCTATGTTTCTGAGGGCAGAACTGGTAATTTTCAGAGATAGATTGTGTAGCAGCATTTTCAAAATATAAGTCAGAATTTGTAAATTGTACAAAGGTAATTTCTCCAAAACAACATAGGAAGTCTTCTGAATGAGCATGTATTTGAATAGAGCAATATCTGTCCTTCAAAAAGCATAGGCATACTACATTTCTCTTTTTTTTTTTCCTTCCTCAACTCTTAGTAAACTCTTTCCAGCAGTTTTTAATATTGCATCAGTCATGTCATATCCGTCACTCAACGGTTGACGGCATATGCAGTTTACTGTCTGCATTGCTGCAAGCACACATACAGATTTCTCTTGAGTACCAAAGCAAAACATTTTGAAAACATGAGTTATTTTTTCTTTAGTAGCAATATAAATATTTAAAACTCAGTGTTTCACAGGCTACGTGTTCTTCAGTCTTGTCTAGCAAGGGAATGAAATGCATTGACTTCTGGCAACGTTAGTGCTGAAGCTATTGACTTCTCTCTAGGCCCAGTCTAACACCACATAGCTAATTGGCAGATTTGTTTCAGAAATAGGTAAGTACTTGTGCTTTAAACAGGAAGTACACAAGTTGGTTAAAGACTTGAAGATGGCTGCTGCTAAGCAACAGTAGCTCTCTCTAGCTCACTTACCTTTGCTCTGTAAGGAGAAATACTTGTGCGCTATCTTATGATCTCTTGGTTCACTAAGTCAACAATGGAGGATGTCAATAGAAAATTAAACATGAGGAGGAAAGGTGGAAACTTACAAGTCTGTCACGGTTTTTAAGATGTCCCTCTTATTTGGATGTCTTCTCTAGTCCTCCATTTTATGTCCTCTAGTCAGATTAAAACAGACTAAAAAAAAAAATTAAAAATCTGTGTATTCTGAGAGTATTTTCCCTCAATATTTTGCAAAACCATGTGTATATATAGAGAGAAATAGTAAAGATACAAAACCCCTCGGTGTGATACCGAAACCCTTAAATCTTCTGTATTCATTAAGAACGTAATGTATGCGTAATTAAGAAGTTTGAAGAATATTTATGCTTGATAACTATAAAAGTTAGACCTAATCTGAAGAAATGTTTGTTTTACAGAATGCTGAAACCAAGGTGGAAGAAGCAGCTAAGGAGAGTCCGAAAGCAGCCAGACTAACCCAGCAGTCTTCAGAGGATAATGAAGTATTTGGTGAGTTACTCAAGACAACTGTCGAACGTTATTTGATCTGTTAGTTCAGAAAAAAGAATTTCCACAAAGTCTTTGTGACCGACTTAATGTTGGTGTACGGCATGTGGATGCGTGCTGTACAATTCCACAGAGACCTGGAAAGGTGGAGGAAAGGACCAAGAAGGAAACAAAGAGGGATCAAAGCTTTAAAATAAACCATCTTTGAAGAAAGATTTGCAGTTGATTACCACAGAAAAGAAAGATTGAATGCAAGTCTTCAAGAAAATTAAAGATGTATGCAGTAAGAGCGAAAATAAACTTTTCTCTGTACACGATGGATAGAACAAGCAGTGAATTCTTTAAATTCCAGAAAAAGAGATTTGATTAAATACTGGGAAGGGGGATCCTAAAACAAATACTAAAACATTGGGATGCATCATCTGGAAAGTGTGGAGATTTATTATTGTGGGCCTTTAAAAACAGGTTAGACAAGTAGCTGTCTAAACTGATGTCATATAGTTCATCTTGTGGCAGAAGGATAGACTAGATGACCTTTGAGGATACTTGGAGGCCTAGATTTTAGATGAGCTCCTCTTGATAAGTTTTCTGTGAATTCCTCCCCCTGCTTCCCCCATAGGTTTTGCTGGTAGCTTTAATATTTGATCTGAAAGCTGTATTTGGCCTTTTCTTCTGCATTAAGATTCAGAAAAGAGACAGGGCAACCTTATTATTCCAATTTTATGTTGATTTTATGCTAGTAGAACTCCAGTAAAAAAGCAGTAGTCTAACTACTGTTGAGAGCAAGGCTGAAAGCTTATCAGTTGGTGTAGTATTTAGCTCCGTCATGTTTTGGAGTGGAAGCTCAAAATCTGCAGAAGTCATGTGGTTTTTATTAAGGCTGACTAGCTTGAAAACTTTTGGATTAGTCAACTATTTATGAATACAGTACGGAATTTTTCTTTCAAGGTACAAAAGGAACGGAGCATGAATAATTAAATCTGTTTGGATTAGTCAACTATTTATGAATACAGTATGGAATTTTTCTTTCAAGGTACAAAAGGAATGGAGCATGAATAATTAAATCTCTCTTACTATATATGGAAACAATGCTTGTGACCATTTAAACTGGTTTTGTTTAAAATCAGCTTTCCTGTATGAGATAATGTAATGTGATTGGCACATGAGCCTGAATTCCTGGTATGAGTGTTTCCAACACTGGTCATATAATGCCAGTGTCTGAAGAATCCACAAGTGGGCTTAAGTGGGCTTAAGAACTAGGTTTCAACTTTATTAATTCAGTTGTGAGGCTATTACTTCATTTCCTCTACATCTCCTCTACCAGTTATTTGCAGTAGATCCAGTGTTTCTGGTTATAGAGCCCCACGGCACTGTCATGTGCATCTCCAACTGTGTCCTTTCTCAATTTGGATCGCTCTGGTTTTCCTTCTGTGAGAAGGATGGAGACAGCAAAGGAAGGAGACCTCCGCCTGTCTCTTTCTACCAGCAAAATCTCAGACTTTTAAATCTTTTATCTGTTCTGACCACTATCCCCAAGCACCAGTGAACTAAACCAGTAGTTAGTCAAACTGGTGGCCCATATGGGGACTGTGAACCTAAAAAATGGGATTTAAAACCCATGAAGTAGGTTTAAACTCACCATCCAGTGATCCATACCCTCACTACAGATTCTTTTACTAATGAAAGAAGGTCAACATGCAGTGTATTACATGTTCTTTAAAGCTAATAATTTACTAACAAATTGCTAAATATTTACATGTTCCAAATCTGTGAACTGAACTGCTTATCTAACATAAGGCAACGATCAACCTTTGATAACTTGGCACTGCAAGGAAAATTTCTTTCCAACTCCAAAAACATCAACCCTTTTACCACTTTACAAATGAAAGTCTGGTTTGTTTGTTTGTTTGTTTTTAAGATTAGATGAGAATGGTAAAAATAGAAGAGGCAATATGGTAAAATGAAAGTCTGGTTTGTTTGTTTGTTTGTTCTTAAGATTAGATGGGAATGGTAAAAATAGAAGAGGCAATATGGTGCAGATGGAGTCTGTAATCTTTTTCACCCCGGTCAAGCGAGGAAATCAAAGTGGACTGAAGGTGTAAACGAAACCACTTTAGTGCGAGACGCCCTGAGAGTCAGGGAGGAAATTTTGGCAGATACAAGTTTTATGTCTCTGAGAATGATGCTACTGTATGGAACTCCCCTTTCCATGCAGTTCTGGGCAATTTCTTACAATGTTCAGATCCATCTCATAGGGGTTATATAATAAACTTGAAACAGTGTTCCCTAGGTGAGTTATTTGTTGTCCTCTGACTTAAATGATTAGATTACAGACCCTGCTCAGTTATTCTCCCTCTGGCTTGATCTATTTCAAGCTATCCTCATTTCTTTTTTTCTTTCTTTTTCCCCAGCGACGCTAATTATAATGAGCATCAAGTATGCACCAGGAGTGGGTTAATTTATAGCTTCAGCTTTGACTAGAATCCTTCTTCTGAAGAATTTTAAATAGCCTTCAGTCTCTTTGAGTGGGTGCAGCGCAGCGTTCCCTTTTCACATAGATCGCTGTCTTCTGTGCCTTATTTATTTTTCACAAAGATCACTTTCCCCAGCTTTATCTGGACAATGCCACCCCCTACAGAAGAAGTCAATTCCTGCCCGAGGCAGCCACTCGGCCCCCTTCAGAAAGAGGGGCAGCACCCCGGGCTGCTGCCTGCCTTTTCCGAGCAGGCGTTCAAAGGAGTCGGGTCCCCCAGAAAACACTGGCTGTCCCTCTTCCCTGAGCCGCCCGGTGGCAGCAGCTGCCAGTCCCTGGCAGCCACCGGAGAGCCTGGACTGCCAGGTTGAAGGCTCTTTGGCAGAGGAGACGGAAATCTCTTGCTTTGCTCTTGTACCTGAGGGAGCTGTGCTGTTTGAATACAGCAATATTTCTTTTGGAAATACTTGTTTCCAGAGTAAGTATGGTTTCTGCAGTCCCTATCAGCTGGGTACAGTTTTGGAGGCAAGCACAGTACTATTGATTGAAAACATTGCGGTGATAAAGAACCAATAGCACTCTTTGTAAATACAAGTAAAGATTGATCCACCGCTGTGGAGGACTGCTTGTGAATGAACATGAATGTCTTTATTTTCCTCTTCATATGAGTTGAATTTGGAAATTAGCACTCTGGAGGGTTTTTTTGCATTTCTCTTTAATATTGAATTTTTATACTGGGGTATGGCTGGAATGTCCTTATCAACAATGGAGCCGCATTGTACCAGCTGCTTTACAAAACAAAGAAGTAAGTCAGGTATGTTCTGTGTTTGACAACTTATTCTCAAAGGCAATTAACTTTTTATACTAGAGGGTAGAGTGGAGAAATGGAGCGGAAGAGTAAGGATATGGGAGAGAAGAAATCTAGTCCATACAATAATGGTATTTGTAACTATGAAATTCTGAATTAACAAGAGTTAGTTTTGTTTGTCTTTTGAAAGGATTTTCTTGTGACACCCAACAGAGTTCTGTTGTCTGATATATACTGAATATGCATCTGTGATGTGGAACTAGAATATCTTGCTTGCTACAAACTTCTGTTGAACTTGCACGTAGTCAACATGGTCTCTGTTGCAACCAGTATGTAGTCAGAAAAGGATCGTGAATAGACATCTCAGTCCAAGCAAGAGAAGAAAATTGCTGGGTAGAGTGCTCTGCGTTTAAAGAAATGGATTAGGAGGTGACTGCTGACCTTTCAGGGATAATTTTAGAAGTTTATTAGATCCATTGCTACTCTACAACTGTGAGGCAAAAGCAGAGGGCCAAACTGCCTGTCATTCTGACTGTGAGGATTGGACCTTCCTTTGGCGCAATCCCTTATTGCATTAACTTGGAGAAGGACAAATGCAGTTTTTTATTGATACTTTTTTCCCATAGGGTTGAACTAGGATAAAATTACAAGTAAGGAAAAATTCTCCATGAGGGAACTGTGATATGTTGACAGCTTATTCCCTTTTCTGATAGCAATGAAAAGTCCAAGAGTACAAACTTCTCAAGATACAGTAAGTCTTGATCTTCTCAAACAGGAAAGTTTTATTTCATCTAGTGCATCAGTTCCAAAATTTTATCTGTGAAAGTGGCCACGATTCTTCATGGCTTAGTGCTTTCCAGTGATTCGTGCTATGTGGCTGGAGTTGTACTTGTGGGATGTTGGGTTTTTTTTGTTGTTGTTGGGCGTCTGGGGGGGGTGTTGTGTGGTTTTGTTTTTATGAAAAAGGCAAAATGAACTCCTTCCATGCCCACCCCTCAGAAAGATCAGAATTGTAGAGCTTCCCCCCCGCTTTCACTTAAGCAGGAGGTAAGCTCTGTTCCGAGCGTGGCAAAGTGACACTGGATGTAGCACCATCCATCATTCTGCCATTTCTAACTGCAGTGCTGGGTACATCCCAAGATATCTTTTATATGCAGAGCTCAGGGGTATAACTAGAAACTGTACATCCAGCGCAATTCCATGGTGACCCTGACTGACCCTGATTCATTGCTTATGCTGGTGCCTGCTGCTGCATCCTACGCAGAATGTCCTGTGGATATTTGTATAACCCTATGCAGGTTGAAGAACTTCTGTCTCCACGAGATTTCCATCTGTAACCCCTTGACAGATGTAGTCATGCTCATCGTTGGCCTCCCTTAACATGGTGGGGCAAGGGTAGCTGCAGTTGCTGCAGTCCCACCACGTCCACATACAAGAATTTTTGGATGCTGTGTATCAGATACTAGTTTTTGGGTTTTATTTGTTCAGTGGGGGATTTAATTATGGTATTTAAAGCCCATTCTCCCGAAATAATAGGCAGTGTCAACCTCTTACAAATTGACAAGCACTTGTACAAAATATACGTACAAGGCAGGAATATATATGATTGTGTGCTATATCTGTATGGATTTTACGCTTTTGTTGTGTCCATTTTTGCTTTTTGATTCTTGTTTAAGAAAGGGAGGGGGCATAATGCAACAGGAGGAGCTGGAAGGCATTTAGCAGCTCCTGGCTGCACAATGCCTTTATCAGGAGGCGATTGGTCGTTTCGGGAGCTTGCTAAAAGCTGAGGGTTATTGTAGTTCAGTGACCTTCTTACTGGGAAGCTTCTCTTTTTGTAAACACAATCATTTGTGGGACACAAGCTATGACTCTAATGCAAAATAATGGAAAACTTACACAAAAAAAAATCAATCTGGTGAGACAGCACATTGTCCTAAAATAGATGTTACTACCACGGTGCAGTTATTCCCTCTTGCATGAGAGGTAAATGGGGGAATTTAGTCTCCTGTAGTTTTCCATTAAAAGATAAGTAATGATTCTGTCGTCCCACCTGTCCACATAGTTCCACTTCCTTTCACCAGCTCTCTTCCCAGTTTCTTGCAGGACTGGGCCTGTCTGCTTCCATCCAGAGACCACTGGTTTATCAAAACTATGACAACAAGACTGGATTAACTTTCTGAGATGGAAAGGATAGATTTACATTTTAACAAAAAAATCACTTGGCATTTTTTGTGCAGTTGTTGGGTCTCAGCAGTACGGCTGAAACTCTGTTCTTGCAAGATCTTATGTATCATA
>NW_010559474.1:0-1728 GCF_000687285.1 Phaethon lepturus | reverse complement strand
TGTAGGGAACCTTGCCCAGTTTAGATATGGACAAGAGAAGCAGAACACTGGAGACCTGCTGTGTGGTGGAAGGAGACCCACAGGATTTCAGAGGCAGCAGTTGGCCAGCTGGTGGGATTTTTTTGTTATTTTAAGGTTTGAAGCTTTTTCTTAAGTATAGATAGTTGCATTTTGATTCTAATTCTGTGGTTGGTTTGGTTATGGCTCATTTTTATGGATTTTCATTCTTTTTTTAACAGTGGCATTTAAAACTTTCTTTTTTTCCTGGCAGCCATCTGATGCTTTAAACAGTAACAGTAGCTCTTGGACATCTAACTAGTTAATATGCCATTATAATTAATGTACTGTTCTACAGTAGCATCTAAACCTTTATGATTACTTTTAGCATGGCACTGATGTTTGCCACGAAATTAGTGCGCAAGCACTTAAAGGCATTTTAACAAGTCTGATGTGGTACGATTTTTCTTTTTTTTTTCTCATCTGTACCACATGCAAGCTACATGCAGAGCAGAGGTTTGGCTTTTTCTCCTCCTTTCGTAGAGGCTGGAGTTGTTACTTGATTCCTTAGTGTAGGCAGGGACCTCAGCCAGTGATGCCTGCTGTATTTTTAGCAGTGCAGGGCTGGTGGGCTCTGCTGGCTGTAATTAATCAGCACAATAACCATAAAATAAATGACCTATTCATTATTTTAATGCTTGCTATACAGGATCTGCTGAATTTTTTCCACTTGTTTATTCAGTAAGAGTGAGTCTGTGTGCGAGCTGGGGAGAAGCTCAATAGGCATTTACCATCCTATTGTTATCCAGAGCACACATTGTAGCTGATTGTAAAAGTGAGGATGGCTAAGGGTGGTCTAATGTCACATGTTGGTTGGTGGTGATATGAGGCCTTGGGCTAATTAGCTAGCCATGAAGACAAGTTACTCCTTTCCCAGTATATTTTGTCATCTTTGTCCTGTTAGCAGGCTGCAGCCCAAGGGAGTATTCTGTTTGCACAGAAGAAACAGAGTCCTTAGTGTTCTCCGTCGCTGATCCTTATGTACCATCCAGTTTGGACAGGGCAGGATTTTATCTGTAAATGAATTAAAAGTGCTTCTGAAAGATCTTTATTTTGGGGAAAGTAGCTGGGATGTTGCTGTTGTCCCATTTCCAGTTTTCTTGAGGCTGAATAAACGCTCAGTTCTGCTTTGAGTGAAATAAGAAGCAGAATAGTCCTGCGTGGGCCAACTGCTCTTCTGTCGTGTTAACTGAAACAGATGTTGTCATTAAAGTTTAATTACGATGTGACTCACTTCTTAATGCAATGGGTCGAAGAGAACCAGAATGAGTTTTTGTACAGTCTTATTAGGAAAATACGGAAACACCAGCTGAGATTGATAGTCCTTTTGTGTCTTAAGAAAAAAAGTAAATGTGAAAGCCACCAACTTTGTCTTCCTGCCTAAGAAGAATTACAGAATTTCATTGGGTAATTTCTGGATCAAATCCACAATACCTGATTTGAGCCAGAATAATGTCCTATTGCAAGAACTGTGTAAAAACAATGGATTCTTCTCAGGCTTTCAGTGATCAGTTATCCTGGTTAAAAAGAGGTACTTTGCTGATGGTCTAGGCCCCATAATTACCTCTCATTGTGTGACCAGGCTCCTTTAGGCTACCCATAGCACACCTCATAAGACAGGGATCCTAAACCAGATTTTTTTCTTATCTGAATGCAGAAGACAGAAACGGG
>NW_010559473.1:5373-24034 GCF_000687285.1 Phaethon lepturus | reverse complement strand
TGGGGGATGCCGCGGCAGAGCAGCTGGGGAGCGGGGATCCCGTGGAGAAGCCGCGCTTTTGGGGAGCGTGCCCGCGGGGGAGGGACGGGGAGGATCTCCTCCGAAATTTTCTGGGCAGGTCCTCGGGTCTGTGTGCCTTTAACGCGGCGGAGTGGCCGGGAGGAAAACAAACGGTGCGCTGTGAAGCTAGTCATCGTTTCTGGGGCTGGGGAAAGTTTGCGGTTAAGGGCGGTTGTGTGGTGCTGAAGTGTCTTTCCACTCTCCGGTGGGCTAAGCACGGCGTGTTCTCAACTAGTGAGCAACAGTTATGTTGTAAGGGCTGCCTTTAAATACTTTAAGTAGGTAAATGTTCGTGTTTATAGGCTAAGCTCTTTCTAACACTCTAAATCTTTTCCTCAGTGCAAAACGGATCCGTGCATCAGAAGGATGGGTTAAATGATGATGACTTTGAACCCTACTTGAGTCCCCAGGCACGGCCGGTGAGTAAGAGTGCCTGCTCACGGGCAAGAAGCTCCCGAAGCCTGGGGGCTTCCCACTGCTCTCTAGCAAAGGCGAATTTGGCATCCTTGTGTTTCCCCATTTCTACAGATTGCTTTTTGCCAGCTTTCTTACTGTAATATGCTCTTCCACACCTGCATTTCTCCAGGCAGAAAACACAGAATGCCATTAGACTGTGATGGGTGAGGTAGAGTGGTTTTAGCAATTTTTTGGGGGTGTAAGGACTTTCTATGGTTGGTGCGCAGCTCTTTTTTTTTTTCAAAGTAACTGCCTTGAGTTTACCATTTCTGCTCTTTCAGTTTTACTGTTATGACCTTCTTTCCTTGCTGGTTTCTGATTCTTTATATTGTACAAGAAGACATGCTATATTGCGTTGTGAAATTGCTTCACGCGATGCAGTTATGCTCCGAGGGCTTTTGGAGGATGTTATCAAGCTTCTTATCTCCCCACTGAGTAAACTGGAAATGCGTGTCATGGGGTCTTCTCTTTTTCACCAAAGAAACCCGCAGAACACAAGTGTGATAAAGGCTGTTAAGACTTTCTGAGAACTTCAGTTAGAAGTCAAGCTGGAGAGCTTGCGATCAGCTCCTGAAAGTCAGACTTCCAGATATTTTTCTACTTAACTTTCTATTTAAGATTAGCTCCACTGTTAACTGTTTTTTGTTTGTTTTTCTTATTGAGTGGTAGGAGAGTGACACATAACAGATGGAGTTCAGCTGATTAGATGTTACAAGTAGGCATTGTAGATAAACATCTATAGTAGCACTACAGCAGATAGTTCATTCTCTTGGCTTCACTTTCCTCTCCAGTTGTTACAATAAGCTGTTCTGGTTTTCCCTTTCTGTATTTTTTTGACAATTTTTACTAGTTGGTGTATTTTTTTCAGATAAGTGATGCATGTTTTATTGGAACACAGGAACAGGTTTCTGTCTCAGTTAACTTTTCAACAAGTATTCTCCTAATTTGTGCTAAAGATATGAAGCTAAATATTCTTTAAGGTCCTGTCAGCTGTTTGTAATCTTCAGAATTCAACCTGACTGTTAAGATAACTCCCTGCATTCAGCTCCCTAAAAAGTTATGAGCAACCTGCATAGGGTGAGAGAGCGTGATTACTTTCTTGAGTCTTGGATAAAACTAGCTGCTTTCCTAGTAGCTATCATTTAATAGTGTTTTTTTTTCTATCACAGAAGGTAACATCAGCAATTTCCAGCTTCCTTCTGAATATGGAAGTATTTCCTGCAAAGTGTAGTTTTATTTAAATCTCCTAAAGAGAGTGAAGGTTACTGTAATGCTAGAAGCAACATGATATTTTGCATGTTTGATGAAGAACTTCTGAATATTTTGTTTCTTTGTGTGTGTGTCACACTGGTAAAAATTATGTTTTAAAAATAAGGAAGTGATTGGAGCATGCCCCAGGAGGTGGAGCAGAGGAAGTGAGCAGGAGGGGGGTGAAACCACTGTGTTAACTTTGAATGAAACTTTATCTCGGTTTCTCACTATGCTGTGTTGCTTGTCAGCTCTCATCCATGTTTTAATACTCGATACAGTAGAAAACAAACCCTAGGGTGCAGTCTGGAGGGGACCGTGGTTCTGCAGAACCAACCAGCCAGGCTCCTCATAGAAAGGAGCAAAGCATGCACCTCCTTTCTGAAGATGGGAAAGGGAGTTACAGATAAGGCTCTGAAAAACGAATTAAATGCAGCCCACTGCTGCAGAGTAACGCAAGTGGTTTCTGGAGTTGCCTTCTGAGCTCTCCACACAAGCATGAGGTAACCAGGTTGTAAAGCTCCATGGCTCTTCTTTCAGGAGCTGCTATTTCAGGTGCGACTTCCTAGCTTGTCAGCCTAGTAAATTAGGTTACTGTGTATTTTAAAGCTCAGATACACAGTAAGTGATCCTTCAACAGTTTGAAAACCAAAAGCTCCACAGCATCAATAAGTCAGCTTAAACCCTGGTTCTAGTCTCGAGGTGAAGAGGAATAGTGAATTTGAGGAAATAACCGTACAAAAAGTCTTAGTCACTGGAGAGAATTAAAAGCCGGTGAAGTTTTATTTGCATATTTATTGGTAACTGTGTCAGTTGTGCGAGCGCAGGGTAGCAGAGCGAGGTGGCGTGTTTGATAGCATAGCGCAGTTCTAGGCATTCAGGTAGTGAACAGCAGCAATGGGCCTGTCTTGTTGAATCTGCTTTGAGCTGGCACTGCTTAACTGTTGATTAACTCCTCTGCTCCTTCCCTACTACATGAGCGTAGCTGGTGAATACAGGTAATAGCTTAATATAGACTATGTTAAAGTATCTCATGAAGTTCAACATAACGGCATGTAAGAATATATTTTGAGGTGACAAGGGGACAGGTTTTCATGTGCTTCGTGCGCTTTGAGGGAGAAGCCTGTGGAGAGGCAACTGCTACTCTGCCTGCTGGGCTCAGGTTTGAGGCGTGGGCCAGCATGCTTATGTTCTGTTAAAGTTAATTTCCAGGAGAGTATATTGTTACTCTTATAATTGAGGGGATTATCTTTTGAAGAGACTTTGCTGGTTCCAAATAATTTTTTTTTAAGTTCCTTCATTTGCCTTACAAATTAGTCAGTGTCAGTATTTGTGCGTTGGGACAGATTGAGCCCTAAAGACTGTTGATTGGTTTGGGTTTAGCAGGACCGAGTTCCTCAATTAGTTAAACTGTACCCTGGATAAGAGTTAGTTTTGTTATTAATTTGCTTTTGGGACCCCTTCTTCAGGAAAACAGGAAGGCTGGAGAGAGTGTCTGTTGAGTTTTCATGCATTCACACCACAAAGTACCATAGAAAGCTTTTTAGTGTTTTATACAATTAAAACTTGTATAAAAACTTGACAACTATGCCCCTTGTCTCTTAACACATTATGTTAAATAATTCCTAGTAATTTTTATAAAGTTGGGGCTGGGTGAGCCCCAAACCTGTTGCTTTTTTTTTTTTTAACTCGGTGGAAGCTGGAGAGGCAAACCAGCCTATTTCTGGAGGGTGCCAGAGCCATCTTGAGAGCCTCCATAGATTTCAGTATGGCATGAAGTCCTTTGAGAGCTGCACTTGGCACGTGCAAACATGATTCAACGAAAAATGGAGTAGAGCCTGCTGCAAGCCAAGCTTTTAAATGGGAACTGAACCTGACTTTCATCTCATCTGCATTGGGCTGGCATGTAAGCAGCTGTATAGCACGAGGCTGACTGCGCACAGGTTGAAATTAGTGGATGATAATGTCCATTAGTGTGGCTTTAACCACTCCCCGGAGGGGGCATTGGTTTGGATGCAAAATGACAGATGTTTTTCATGTAAGCAAATCTTGGTGATGTCTGAGAGTTCCCTAATTGTAAAATGAGGTATTTGTTTTCATAACCTAAAGGCTACTTGGGTATTAAAAGGGAGACCAAGGCATGGAGCAGCTTTTTTTTTCCTCTCTGAATTCGAAGCCTGCTTGCTTGTGCTGCTGCTGTCACCATGCTGTAAAAAGCTGCTATTGAAACCCTATTGATTACTCCCCATTTTCAGGCATTTTTTTAGTATGTGCCCGCAATACTGGAGCAGTGTGTTTTGAGGATGAGGCTTTAAATCCCTGTTTGTTTGCAAGTTCTTGGGATATTTTGAGCTCTGAAAATTGTAGGGATAAAGCTGTTTTCATGGGTAAGAAGTTTAAGGGAGGGACTAAGGAAGGCAATTAGGGACATTCATGATTTTGGCATTGCACTTCCACTGGGCCTTTTTCCTCCATATTCCACTTCTGAGTCTTTTCCCCAATCCCCCACCCCTCCAGAGGTGTAGAGGCCTCTGGAGCACAGAGGCTACAAAAAGTAGAGATAATATTTGGATGCTAGGTGAGATAACTCTTTTCATAGCCTGAGCAGGAGCTCGAAGGCAGTCTGGGGTGCAGTCCCTTCTCATGCATCAGGAACACAATCCACTCCCATCTGAGCATGGGAAGCTTGCTGAGCCTTTGTGTTCAATCTTTCTGGCAATGAAACAGTTTTTTAGAGCACTTCTAACAAAGGAGGTATTTCAAGGCCAGGCCTGTTTATCTGCCCAGCCCTAAGGTAGGGAGGGGTGGGGCACGGGAAGTCTAAGATGGCTTTTAACCTGGTCCCTTGAAATTTGTTCAACTCATTCTAACTATTCAGTGCTTATTTTTGTTTTTTTTTTTTTCCAGAATAATGCATACACTGCAATGTCTGATTCCTACTTGCCAAACTACTACAGTCCCTCCATTGGATTCTCCTACTCCTTAGGCGAAGCTGCCTGGTCTACCGGGGGTGACCCACCCATGCCCTACCTAACCTCTTACGGACAGCTGAGCAACGGGGAGCCTCACTTTCTCCCAGATGCGATGTTTGGGCAGCCAGGGGCCCTTGGCAGCACTCCATTTCTCGGGCAGCATGGCTTTAACTTCTTTCCAAGTGGGATTGACTTTTCGGCTTGGGGGAATAACAGTTCTCAGGGACAATCCACTCAAAGCTCTGGCTATAGCAGCAATTACGCCTATGCCCCTAGCTCGCTGGGTGGAGCCATGATCGACGGGCAGTCCGCCTTTGCTAACGAGACTCTGAACAAGGCTCCTGGCATGAACACCATCGACCAAGGGATGGCAGCTCTGAAGCTGGGCAGCACAGACGTTGCAAGCAGTGTCCCAAAAGTCGTTGGTTCGGCTGTCGGTAGCGGATCCATTACCAGTAATATCGTGGCATCTAACAGTTTGCCTCCAGCTACTATTGCTCCTCCAAAGCCGACCTCCTGGGCTGACATCGCTAGCAAACCGGCTAAGCAGCAGCCCAAGTTGAAGACCAAGAATGGCATTGCAGGTTCAAGTCTTCCACCGCCTCCAATAAAACATAACATGGATATTGGAACTTGGGATAACAAAGGGCCGGTGGCAAAAGCCCCGTCGCAAGCCTTAGTTCAGAATATTGGTCAGCAGCCAGCCCAGGTGTCCCCCCAGCCCGTGGGTCAGCAGATCAATAACAGCCCACCGGTGGCACAGGCTTCAAGTGGGCAGCAGCCCCAGTCCCCACCGCCACCGCAGCCGGCCCAGCTGCCTGTGCCGCAGCAGGCGGCTCAGCCCACCCGCTGGGTTGCCCCTCGTAATCGCGGCAATGGGTTCGGTCAAAATGGAGTGGACGGTAACGGAGTGGGACAGTCTCAGGCCAGTTCTGGTTCTGCTCCTTCGGAGCCGCACCCGGTCTTGGAGAAGTTGAGGTCCATCAACAACTACAACCCCAAGGATTTTGACTGGAACCCAAAACACGGCCGGGTTTTCATCATTAAGAGTTACTCTGAGGACGATATCCACCGTTCCATTAAATATAACATCTGGTGCAGTACAGAGCACGGCAACAAGAGACTGGACGCTGCCTATCGCTCCATGAACGGGAAGGGCCCCGTTTACTTACTGTTCAGTGTCAACGGTAGTGGTCACTTCTGCGGAGTAGCAGAAATGAAATCTGCTGTGGACTATAACACGTGTGCGGGTGTGTGGTCCCAGGACAAGTGGAAGGGACGTTTTGATGTCAGGTGGATTTTTGTGAAGGACGTTCCCAACAGCCAGCTGCGGCACATCCGCCTAGAGAACAACGAGAATAAACCAGTGACCAACTCCAGGGACACTCAGGAGGTGCCTCTGGAAAAGGCTAAGCAGGTGTTGAAAATCATTGCCACCTACAAGCACACCACCTCCATCTTTGATGACTTCTCACACTATGAGAAACGCCAAGAGGAGGAGGAAAATGTTAAAAAGGTAACTTGTTTGTCTGTCTCGGCAAAGTCCTGTGGGGCAGGAGATTGAGGAGGGCTGCCTTGTGCTGGACTTAATCTGTGGCCTGAAGGCGCATGGGCTTGCGAGCAAGCTCAGTGGGCATCAGGCCGCTTTTTGGCTAGCGGTGTGCTCGCACGTGGAACCTGCTATCTAAATGGCAGTCCCTGTTTGGGGTGGAAATGGGTGCCAGCACCGTGGTAGAGCGGTGTGAGGAGGCTTGCCGAGGCCCTGCCTGCAATCGACTTGCCCTTCGGTTGCTCTAAATCTCAGCCTTCCCCGAGTGCTGTATTCTAAACAAAAATTTATTTCTGTGCTATTGTCAGCTCCTGGATTGGAACGGTATAAAGTAGGAGACCAGTGGGGGGTTTGGGGTTGTTAGAAAACAGAGTTGGGTCTTTGAATGGCTGCCTAATCCACCCCCTACCCAAAGTGGGGTCAGTGTGACAGATGTTTCCCACCACTTGTAAAACCTTCAGGAACAGCAGTTCCTGTCCCTCCCCAGGCAATCTATTCCTACGCTTAATTATCCTTCCTGTTAGAAGGCTTTGTCTAATGCCCAACCTAAATCTTCCTTGCTGCAATTTACGTCCGTGACTACTTGTCCTCTCTCCGGTGGACATGGAGCAGGTCATTCTGTTCCTCTTGGCAGCGAGCTCAGCTGTATTTGAAGCTGGTGGGCTGTTGCCTGCGTGGGCACTGCCCAGCAGTGTGGCATGGAGCTGTGCTCGCTGCCTGCCTGCAGCTTTGCTGGCTTGCTGCTTGGGTCCATCAGCTTGAAGCCTGCTGTCATCCTTGATTCGTTAAGGGGAAGATTGCTAATTGAAAATTCTGCCCAAAATTCAGTGACCAGTGGGCCTTTGAATCTTACTTGGGTACAGCTGTGTTAGTCACCTGTGGCTGACCTTCCCCACAATTGGGATCTTGCTTGTATTTGATCAAAGCAGTAATTACAAATTAGCATTAGCACAGCTTTCTGGTAGTTTGCCAAGTTTTCTTCTCATAGTTTCAGCAATGGGGAATTTTCCACCCAACAGTTGAAGGACTGAATCGGAGCTGCAACTGCTCACCATGACAGTGAATGCAGTTTTTAATTTTTTTTTAGTGTATTTTATTTGGAGCATTGTCTGTATAAATAGCATCACCCATGCACAAAGGTGGTCATGTTTTGCAACTGATACCCTAGCACTTAGAAGTGCTTGAAGAAAAATCTGTAAGGGAGGAATATGTTGCAAGGTGTGGAGGTGTAAACTTTATTTTTGTGAGAACCTGAATATTTTGTGACTGCACATTGTAAAATTGTTCTGTGTGGTATCCAGCCTGTACTGAAGTGGTGATTTCTCTTTCACTGACTGAGTTTTGAATGCAATCAAAAATGTAGTCTGTGCAGGACATCTTAGGAAGTGGGACTTCTATGCTCCAGATCTGACTTTAGGGAGGGAGCAACAGTTTGCAGTGAGAGGGGCAGATCTTGGCCCAGTTGGAGAATGCAAGGGAGGAGAGAAATGTTGCTGGAGGTGGGGGGGGTTGGATGGATGAGAAGAGTTAATACTGCGTAAATGGAAGCAGGTAGCAAGCAGAAGGAAGAGCAAGAGTGGGGAAGGCTGCAGGAAAAGTGGACAGACTCATCAGGTCTCTTCTGCTGGAAGGCTGCTGTGTTCACAAGCTGTTTGTAATTGGTAAGCTTAAAAATGTGACTTAGCAATTTTCTTAAACCATCTCTACTCATCTTTTCAATAGCATTTTGAAGTCTCCTCCCCTGCTTTCTTGAATTTGAGTTGTGCTAGTGTGTGAGGGTCAGCAGCAGAAATGGTAGCCGATCGACATTCACCACACCAGTGCCTCCTTTCTAAATCATGTGTGAGTTCATCCACTGTGGCACTCCAGCACAGAAGCGGTTGATTAGGAAAACTTTTATTCTTTGAAAGGGAACTTAGTCATATGTCTCTGGAATTCCTAGACAAGGAGGGAGTCTTGTAGATAGTCAGTTGGTGTTTAGTTTTTACCGTTGACTCACTCTTTGTTGCATGCTCAGGGCCCCTGCCCTGTAACATCCGGCATGGAGGAAGTGACTTGGTCTTTCTTTCAGCAGCAGTTTGACCTCCTCGATTGCTTGCTGACGCAGCCTTGAATATGGTTGAGGTTTCTGTAACTGCTCTTTCATGGTTTCATTGAGAAGCAGTTGTTTTTGCTCAAGGAGATGGTGGTGGTTTGGTGGTGTTTTTTGTCTGGAGTGAATGCTGATGGTTACCCTGGGTGGCAAAAAAAAACCCCAAGCCATGCAATGTCTGCCTTGAAGCATCTCAGGTAATCACCCGGAAAAAAAAAAAAAAATCAGAAACCAAAGTTGAGGCACTGGAAAGTTAAAACGCTGCTCTGGCAGCAGCGGTGGCGCAGCTCCCTGCCTGCGGTCTGTCAAGCTCCTTTTGTTTCAGGGAAATCCCATTGCTACCAGCCCCTTTGTCTCTGCCACCAGTCTTTGGATGTCAGTGGTATGTTAATGTTCTGCATTCCTGTTCCTTGAAGCTTAAATGTCTCAAGGTTTGGCTTGTTTGGAACTTCTAGCAAGCTGCAGTTGTTTCATTTGTCTTCGACTTGCCTGAACCTTTGAGTTGCAGTTTGATTCCTGCTTGCTACCCGAGCAGATGGAGAAGCTCTTGTGAAAGTCTGGAACGACTTGAATATTCGTTCATACTTCTTGCTGTTAGTCACTTCTTCACAAATCCCTAAAATAGTTCCCAGAAATAATTTTTAAAATGTTTTGCTTCGTGTTTGTGCTATTCCCTTTGGCTGGTGAAGGACGGTAAATGGTTCAGTGTTGAAAACGCTGAAATCGTGCTCTTGCTTGTCCTTTTCTGTTGCCTGTGCTGATCTTGTCCTCAGAGACTAATCTCCATTTCTTTTGAGTGTCTCACTTTGCTCCACTAATCCAGTTTTTTAAAAGCTTTGAATGTTCTCCTGACTTAAAATGATGAATCTGACTCCCAGTGTGATCCTACCTGAAGCAGTTTAGGATTTCTTGAAACCTGTAACATCTGCTTTTGCTGTAGAGCATGTCACTAACTTCTTCCCTGTAAGGACTGTTTTATCTTTGTTTAGAAAAACAAACAACAACAACAACAAAAATCCCTAGCCCATAGTAATACACTTGTGTTTTACAGTGACCTCAGCGTAAAGATCTCAGCCAGTGATCTGCTTGCATGTGAAAGGTTAACAGCTTGTTTTCTTCAAGAGCAATGAATGTCAACTCTAAGGGAAGTTTATTTTGGTTCTTTCTCCTGTTGCCTTGCCCAGGGTTGGGATATTTGCCTGCTTGCAGGTTCCAGCGATTTTTAGGAAGGATACCCTATGAAAACCAGTCCTGGCTGTCCTGCCAGAGTGCTCAGTTGTCAGGTTTGCAGTTGGTAAGAGACACTTTGCGTTGGGACTTCGGTGGGTGTTGAGTCAGGATGAGCTGTGCTTGATGGGGTGGTTTCTTGTGGGTTTTTTCATGCTGAGGTCTAGCAGGCTCGAAACAGAAAGGTGTGATTCGCCAGATTGGAGCTATTATTTCCTGAAAGGTGCTGCTTTGTGTCTCATCTGACATTGTCTGCTGGTTAAAGGAGTATTAATAGTGGCAAGTGTCGCTGCCCCCCTTAGAAGATATGACTTAAGGAAAAACTAAGTGGTGTTATATGAGGCTATTTGAAACTAGCAGACTATTTCACAATCTCTGTGTAAAAAAAAAAAAAATTTTTTTGGTGTATTTTGCAAAGATTTTTTTTTTTTTGTCTTTCTAATTTGTAATCTCGGTGGGGAGGAGAGAGCACATTTCCTATAGGGTTGACTAGCACTCCCGCTGTTACAGTCATCCTGGCTAGGGCTGCATTTACTTTGGTTTTACCATATCCAACAGGAGAGTGTTTCTGACTCTAAGATTTATTCCTGGATATTGCATATCCAGGCAAAGCCAACTGTTTCCTATGACAGCAAAAGAACGCTGCTTGCACTCGCACAGTTCCTTTTATCCTGTGGTCCCAAGGCTCTCTGCTTTCTCTGCTCCAAATCCTGACCATAGTGAAGTTTAATTGATTGATGTACCAGCACAGAATTTCCTTGCTGCAAATACCCTCTGCTGTTCAGCAATGCACACCGTTTCTCTCAGCTTGTTTCCAGGCCTTTTAAATCCTATATGTGTGTGTCCACGCTCATGTACTTACCCAGTAATAGAGGAAACACAAACCATACTGCTTATTCTAGTAGTCTGCTGCTGGCTGACTGACATGAGTGCCTTGTGCTGGCTTAAAGATATCAAAAGCACTACAAAGTCTTTAACAGCGTTCTCACATTTTTGGTTGTGTTCTAGCTTTGCTTAAAGGCAGGAGAAAACTGGAGGGGAAGGCTTAGGTCTGGCTGGTGCTCTAATTCTTGGTTTTCGCTGTAAGATGGGACTTTGTTTCCCTGTCCCTAAAACCGGAGCAGCTGGGAGCCATTTCACTGCTGCTAAAGTGGAAGATGAGTGGTGGAAGAGCAAGCCTGTTGCACTTGCCTTGTAGCCCTGCCTCTCACTGTTAATATCTTGTTACCAGTCTTTAAAACAATATTTCAATATATTACGTTAACATTATAAACTAAAAAACCAGAATGTTTAAAGTCGACTCGTTGAAGTTGATTCAAGGAGCTGTCAAGATGCACTATTTAAAGTTGTTTCTCGAGGACTGGTGATGGGATTCAGCACTGTTCATCTCTAGTCACTGGGCCAGACACGGCACGGGCTGTATGCAAGGAGGAAGTTTTGCACCTCTTGGAGGTATGGCCTTGAGTAGGGGGGGTGTATCGTGAACTTGTTCCCACCTCACTTGTGCGGGCAAAGCTTCTTGCCCCCTCTCATCCAGGTTTTCTTCACCTTGGCTGGGTGATTTCAGATCCGAGGTGCAGAATACCCCGAACTGATTGTTCTTATAACTGTGTTAATTGCATTCATTATGAACATACTAATGACTTCAAATGAATGCCATTTAAAAAAAAAAACAAAAAAACCACAAACAACAAACTTTGTTCCTCCTTCATTGCCTGTGTGTGTCTGGCCCATTCCCTGGAAACGATGTGGAGGGTTGGGTATGTGAGCAGGGAGTGTGTAAGATGTCATCAGCAGTGGCTGATGACATTACCCCCCCGCAACATTCTGGGTAACTTGCTGACACTGAGGTTAATAGCTACTGACACAGGCCTTGTGTTTGGGGTTATTTCACTAACAGCTGTTTCTCCAGAAAAAGTGGTTTTCCTTTGAATCTGAGCATTTGCCAGCCATTTTGTTCAGTGAAAGCACAGGGGCATGATCCTGTTCAGTTCCCTGGATTTTCTGTCTGGTGCAGAAGTGCAGTGGGTCACAAGACATTGCTGAAAGCCGATTAAGATCCCAAGGAAACTGTTGAAGCACATTGATATGGGAGCCTTGTGTATATGCAATACGTCAAGAATAGCTTCATGCACAATGTTTCTCACTTGTTCTTAACAAAAATGTAATTCTGCAACAGTTTTTTGCCTGAAAGAAGTCACTTCTTTTCTGCCGCCTGTAAAGTGTTATGTGACAGGTATTCATTGAGGAGGCTTCTTGTTCTGTACTGTGCGATCATTTTTGCAGCAATTACTAGAGCCCTCTTGTTTTCCTGGATGTTCTTGTTTGTACCTGGTAGTTAATTGTACCATCTTTTGGCTTTGTGAGTTAAACCAATTCCCTAGTGGTGTAAAACGCTGGGTGCTTGCCAGCTAGAGCAGTGCCACCCTGCTTTTACTGCAGCAAAGTTACCCAGGGAAGTCTCTGTTAACAAGGATTGTCGTTATCCAAGCCGATGACTGGGATAGAGAGTTGATTGTAGCTCCTTCCAGTGACTAGCTGCCCAGTGTGAGGCTTTTTAATTGTGTATAAGTCATGTAATAGTGCATTTGAGCAGTTAATAATAAAGCATTTGGATTTTGTAAGCCATTCTTCACCAAGAGCTTGGAAACAAGAGTGCTCTTCTGATTCCGTATCATTAGAACCTTTTTTTAATTAAAATGACAATGCTGAGCTGTTTTTTGGGTTGTGTTTTTTTTTGTGGCTAACTGCAGAGCTGTTTCTTGTAATGTAATACCAGTTTAGAAGAGTTAGATAAAAATCTACCTAAAACTGTCTTTTGTTTCTAATCTTGGGGAGGAAAGAAACCACACTATTTTAGTTTCCTCCCCTGTGTGTGTCTCTACACCTGGGGAAGGCTCTGCTCTGGCAGCTTTGTTATTTGTAATTTGATGCCATCTCCTGTAAAATGACTTCAGAGAATTTCCAGATGACACCAAGCAGAGCGGTGCGGTTGACGCGCCTGAGGGATGTCATTCCATCCAGAGGGACCTGGACAAGCTCAGGGAATGGGCCTCTGTGAACCTCATGAGGTGCAACAAGGCCAAGTGCAGGGCCCTGCACCTGGGTCAGGGCAACCCTCGGTACCCGTACAGGCTGGGCGTGAAGGGATGGAGAGCAGCCCTGCGAGAAGGACTTGGGGGTACTGGTGGGTGAAAAGCTGGACACAAGCCAGCAATGTACACTTGTAACGCAGAAGGCCAGCCGTGTCCTGGGCTGCACCCAAAGCCGCATGGCCAGCAGGGCGAGGGAGGGGGTTCTGCCCCTCTGCCCCGCTCTGGGGAGACCCCCCTGCAGTGCTGCGTCCAGCTCCGGAGCCCTCGGCACAGGAGAGACACGGACCTGCTGGAGCGGGGCCAGAGGAGGCCCCAGCAACGCTCCGAGGGCTGGAACAGCTCCGCTGGGAGGACAGGCTGGGAGAGCTGGGGGGATTCAGCCTGGAGCAGAGAAGGCTCCGGGGAGACCTTCCTGCAGCCTTGCAGTACTTAAAGGGGGCTTATAAGAAATACGGGGACAGACTTTTTAGCAGGGCCTGTAGCCATAGGACAAGGGGTGATGGTTTTAAACTGAAAGAGGGGAGATTCAGGCTAGGTCCAAGGAATAAATTTTTTTACGATGAGGGTGGTAAGACCCTGGCCCAGGTTGCCCAGAGAGGTGGTAGATGCCCCATCCCTGGAAACTTTCCAGGTCAGGTTGGACGGGGCTCTGAGCAACCTGATCTAATTGAAGATGTCGTTGCTTTTTGCAAGGGGATTGGACTAGATGGCCTTGAAAGGTCCCTTTCAACTCAAACCGTTCAATGATTCTGTGCATTTCCCATCATCATCTGCAAATCTTTAAGAAATCGTGAAGTCCTGATCATCAACCTTTTGACTGTTGCAAGCCAGCTGTTCCTTTCCTTTAACAATTTGAGGCTCAGGAATTTCTTTGGCCCAGAGGATGTATCTTTGTCTTTAACAGCTTATGATTTCTTTCCTTGTCCAAGATTTTGATGCATTCCTTGAGCATCCTCAGGATCCTGCGGCAGCAAGTTCTTCAGCTTAATTGTGTTGTGTAAAGAAAGACATTCTTTTGGTTCGCTTGAGTCTGCCTCATGTGATGCTGGAAGAGGTGCTTCATGCTGGAAGAGGTGATGAGCATTGGATTTCAATGTACACTCTCTGCCTCCTCTGCTTTTACGTCCCCATTCAGTCAACTCTCTTCCAGACTCGAGAGCTAGAGCACAGTGGCTCTGCAGATGGAAACCGTTCTGTCCTTTGCTTGTCCCTGTTGCTCTTCTCTGACCCTTTTCCAGTTCTTCTGTGTGCCTGTAGAGATGGAGAGGAGCAGAGCCACACACTGCTCTGGATAGAGGTGCAGCTTGGGTTTGTATAAAAGCACCATGATGTTTTCTCTTCTGAGTGATGCTTCCTTTTCTTGATGGTAGGCATTTTCCTGGAGCTATAGATCGCAACCCAGAGTTCATGTTGCTGATTGTTAATGGTCAATATGGAGCCTGTCATCTTGGAGTTAGGACAGTGCTTTTTCCCATATATGTCATTTGATTTATCTAAACCAGACGGACCAAATTCAGTGTAATGTTCAGCTGCTTTTTCTCACATAGTCCTCCATATTTTTTTCAGTCAGCTGCTATTTTTGTTATGCTAGTATCATCAGTAAACTTTATTGCTTTATCATTCACTCCTTTTTCTAGATCTTTTGTGAATGTATGGAACCAAAAATTCCAGTGAAGCTCCCCAGGTTTTCTCCACACAAGATCATTCAGTCCTTGGCATTACACTTGCAGGTTGTGACAGAGGAAAGTGCAAAGGCTTTGTTAACTCTACAGCAGTGAAGATTTGGAAACATTAAAGTGGAGGTCCTTCCCTTTCTAGAGACTTGTGTGGCACTCATTTTTCGGTGCTAATACTTATTGTGTGAGCTATGATTTAAGATAACCAAAGTAATGAAACACATTTCACGTGACCCAGAAATGAGAAGGAACAGTAGTCTGCTTAAAAAAAGAAACACTACCTTACTGTGTCTGGTGTAGGTCAAAACTCCGGTGTGATGCTTGGAGTAAGCCTCTGTTAAATGCTGTCAGTATTTCAAAGCTTTTTGCTTAAACTTGCACATTAACTATTCCCATTACTTTCAGCCATGCTATTAGCTTTCTTCCCTGCTTTGTGAGGATTTTGGTGTGGACAGGTAAGTCAAAGCCAAGTGCCCTGCTCTGCACGTAGTAGGGAGATTGAGCTGCCCAAATGGGAAGCGTTGGCAAACTGCAAAAAGAAAAATGGCAAACTTCTCATCCCTTGCAGTTGACAGGGAAGAAAAAAAGCTCCCTGGTTTAAGGAGAATTTTCTTCTTTCCTAATGACTTGCAAGGACTTGTCGTTGTTACGTTGCTTGTGCTCCAAAGCCAGCAAGTCCAGTTCCAGTTCCAGTCCCTGGTTGTCCTCACATGGAATGCCACTGGGAGTCTTCCCAGGCTGCTCTGTGTTGCTCTTTGCTCTAAATATTCATGTATGTTCTTTTTGCTGTTCTGTTTCCTGCACGAGTTTTGCCCCGTGGGACAAGCCTCTCTATGGGAGGGTAATTATAAATGTTTATGGGAATTGGTCTGCTTTCTTCTTGCAATCAAATGTGATGTTTAAGCAAGAAGAGGTTAATTCTTTGCAATTGGTTGCATCAGTTTTAAAGGTGCCTTTGAAAAATGCTTGGGGAACAGTGATGTGCCTGCCAGTATCTGACAGCTAGGACCAGCTTGTGTAAAACCCACTGCAGAGGGAAAGTCCTGGCACTCTTCGTGTCCTCCTTACTCCTAGCCCCAAGCTAGTTGCTCTGACATGGAAATTGAACGTCTGATGTAAAGTGTGTGGCCACTGTGGTGTTTATGTTCCCTGATGCGAAGGCATGTTTTGACTTACAGCTGTACCTGAAGAATTGCGTCTTGCTGTTCCTTATTTATTCTCTGTGACTTCATATCCTTCTGACTAAATGGTGAGGTGACTGACGTGTATCAAGGCCACAGTGTGCTTGGGTTTCGAAAGGAAACCAGAACTTCCTAACTGCCCAGCCATGTGTGGTGGCAGGGGACACTGGTGCTTCCTGTTGCCTTCTGCATTTTGGGGGGCAAAGTCTGAATTGCAGGGGCTGGCCAGGCACAGTTGCATCCCTGCTTGGCTCATGCTTTTTCAGTGATGCGAGTTTGCCCAGTTTGGGATTGTGTGGATATTTGGTTTTCCTCCGTTAGATTTTGATCTGTAAAACAAAAGGTCTTCCCTGCTCTGACAAGGAGTCACTTTTATTTGCATATTTCCTGTCTTCGCTCTTGGTGGTGAGCTTCATTACATGAACAGGAGGTAGGATGAAGACATCTGACTATAATCAGATCCCTGTATCTGATTTTTATGCCCTTGCCTAGGTGAGGCAGACTCGGATGCAGCTTTTCGCTGTTAACTCTGGCTTTCTAATGCTGACAATAGGAAAACTTTGTGTTTGGTTTGCAAATCAGTTAGGGCTTGAGGCTGCGTAATGAGCGTAATAAGAATGCATCGTCCGTCATTTGTGCTGGCTGTGACCATGCCTTGAGCTGATCCTGCTGGGAAGGCTCAGCTGGGCACATCTGAGGCAACGGGCTGCCCTAACTCCTGATTTGTAAGGCAAGTCAGACGTTTGCCTCGGAGACACGGGCGCATGGAGGTCCTGCTGCGTTGTTTGCTAGGATTGCGTCCAGTGTGTGACAGGCAGCAGCGCTGGGAGAATTCAAACAGCGAAACGCCGCATCATTGCAGCAGGCGTCGTGGCTTGAGTCGGGCTGTTGAGCAGGGTGTCTGACAAGCCAGAGTTGCGTATGTGTGTCTTAAGGCTGGTATTTGATTGCTGGGTGTCCCAGCCCTTTGGGGCATGATACTGGTAGCATAGACCATGCTCTAATGAAGTGATCTCCTGCCATTCCTTTGTGGGCACTTAGTGAGCGATGCCTTTTGTTTGTAGGACCTTCTCAGTTTGAAACTGAGACTGCTTCCTGGCCTGCCTCATGTCTTCAGGCTGCTACGCTGTGCTCCAGGTCAGGCGGGTCCAAATAAACTGTGATTTGTATGCTGCACCGCCGGGACCCATGCTCTTGATTCTTCTCCAGGCCCTCCCTTTGATTATAGTCTTCTATTTCCCCATCTGTAATGTGGCAATAATATCCTTACCTTTGCCGGAGGAGTACTGAGGTTGAATGTTTGTTGCTAATGAAGGTAAGAGCCTCTGAACAAATGTACAGCGTTATCACCTACTGTCATCATTTCTCTGTACAAACTCTTGAGCCTTTTGTTGTTGTTGGCTCCCCGCAGTGTGACTAGATAACATAATCTCTCATCAGCCCTCTCCACCAGCTCGTATAGTGGCTATTATCAGGACCTGGCTTGTGACACTGCTGCAGCCCCCTGGGGACAGCGGTGATGTGACTGAAGTGGCTTAAGCAGGATGATTACCGAGGGCTCCTCCTGACGCACGCTTGCCTTGTCTGAGCTTGGTGCCTCTCAACACCGCCAGCCCAGAAGCACGCTCGCAGTGATGTGTGGGTGTCAGCGCTCAGTTTGAGCAATGGCATGCGTCTTTCTAGTCATCGACATAGCGCTTTGCACTTCAGCCATTTCGGTGCTGCTTGTTCCTGCCCCGCTGGGGGGTTTGATAGATGGAGATGACAGTTTGAGCTGGTGTCTTTTTCCTGCTCCTCCTACATAGATTAGTAAGATGTGGCCCAGGTCTAATGAAAGTGCAGCCGAAGAGAATAAAACACTTTCTGATGGAATCTCGTTGCCCTCCAGGGACCGTATGCCAGAGCAGAGCCCAGCGTATGTGTGCAGATGATGCTCTGCCTTCTCCTTGGCTGTCCCATAGCTGGGTGGGCTGTGGGTTACACCATCCCCCTGCCTGTGATTTCGAAGGAGTGTGAGCCAGGATGAACGTTTGCAACACCACTGACCTTTGCTATGTGTTCTGGTATATCAGTTTGCTGCTCGTCTATGATGTGGGTGCTCACTTGTTACTCCACAACACCCTGAGGACCAAGATGTGTTCATGGGATCTGCTGCAGTTGGGTTGGCAGATTAGATGGTGTAAAAATCCTTCAGGCCCTGGCTATCCCCCTTTCCCAGGAGGAGATGCGAGAGAGCGGGTGTGAATCTCCCAAAGAAGAGCAAGAAAAGCGATATTGAAATGAGTGGAGAGTAGAGAGCTGTTCCTTCCCTGCCATCGAGCCCTGGCAGCAGTGCCTGCTCGGCCGGGCAGAGCTCTTGGCCGGCGGCCTCCACACCTCCTGGGGTGGAGGCTTGGCTGTGCCTAAAGCCCCGCTCTTTGCAGACAGCAGGACAGCCCGAGGTAGGTGTGGAAGTCAGCCCCTCGAGAGCCTGCAGCAGCTGTGGTTAGGTGTCATGCTGTATTTTTCTGTTACAGACTCCTTGGGGTAATGTTTGCAGCACTAATGGAGGGGAGCAGGTAGTTCTGTGCCAGTATTTTGAGGCTGAATAGCAGGAGGTTTTAAGCAGAAGACTGGGTGGAGAAAAATTGGGCTATAATCCACTCTGAAATTAAGATGTTCACTTCAGGCATGTCTCTGGTCCCCCCTCTAGCATGGGGACATCTGCTCTAGCCTCTCTTTTGAAGGTAGTGCCTTCAAAGTTCTGGCACACTGAGATTTTGAGGGGGGGGGGTCATGTTTGCACCAAGGCTGGGTCCTGTTTCCTGCTCCCTGTGTTAACTATGCACTGGCCTCGGGAGCAGCTTCACCTTCACAGCAGGGAGGAGAAGTGACTAATCGGGGTCCATCTGGTCAGCTAACGGGGCGACTCACTCAGCAGGACCCTTGGCCACCGTCTGCAGCCGGCCAGGGACACGGGCCCTGGCTGCCAACAGAGAAGGGGGGCAACTGAACCTAGCAGCCGGCTTATCCCATGTCTGCATTTGGGAGGACGGAGGCATTAGCTCAGGCAGTTGCGGCTTCTTCCCGAAGGAACATGTCATGTTGCCATCTGTCCTTGTTTAA
>NW_010559473.1:0-5348 GCF_000687285.1 Phaethon lepturus | reverse complement strand
CTGAACCGGGCAGCAGAGAAGGAACAGGGCTTGGCACCTTCCTTTTGATTTGTGGCTTTCCCTGCAGCGCTTGTTTTACTTCGTGTTTAAGACTGGCTTTGCTTCCCACCGTGGTAGGTTTTTTGGCTTGGGGTTTTTTATGCTGTTGTGCAATGGTGTGTTTTAGCAACGAATAGCACCTGCAACAGATTTGGGCAGACTTAGTGGAGGAGAATTAAGTCGACTTATGTGGGGTAAATATTCTTGAAGATAATGTGTTGCCTTCGTCTAATCCCTCTCCCCAGAAGGCAATCTGTGCGTGGTATCACACAGGGCTTGCTTTGCCATCCAGCTCGTGCAGAGGAGCTGGAGCTGAAGCCTCCTTCGGTCACCGTGTGCACGTGGCTGAGGGGCTGCCAAAACCTGGGGTATTGTTTCGAGCTGGATGCAAGGCCTCCCTTTTTGGGAAGATTTCTAAGAATAGATGGCTATATGTGCTGTTAGGATCGAAGCATCTCGGAGATGAGCTCGCTGTGGATTTAGCAGTGGTGGCAGAGGACATTGTTTCTTCAAGCAACCCGTGCGCTTCTGGCAGCGGTTGCGTGCTCCCCCAGCCAGCGAGCTGCTGAGGAAGGTGGAAGGGAAGGTGCCTCTGACCGCCAGGTTAACGTGGGGCAAGGGGAAATGGGCAGACAGCTCTGCTGCTGCCCTGACATCAGGGGACACAGCCCCGGGCAGAGCAGCAGCCTCGCAGGTAAGCATCCCGAGCTGAAACAACCAAATTTTGGTTTGTCAGAGCTTTAACAGTGTTCCTTCTCTCTAAGTGACGTAAGTTAACACAAGGGAGAACCCACATTGTCGTGCTCTGCCAGCAGGCACCTACTGCAGGTATTGCTTTGCTGTGGAGGTGGGATGGACTTGGCATCTCTCGAGACTGGCTTAGGTGGTGATTAACTCCACCACGTGGGCGCTCGAACCGAAATGCCGTAGTGCCCTTCACACAAGAGGCTGCAGGGACTTGCTGGTGCTTGGAGAAGATGCATTTAAGAGGCAGGGAGGAGCATCAGCCAAGAGCCCTTTGGCTGTTGACAGGGTTTATTTTTGAGGTGGTGTCAGTAGGATCTGGAAACAGCACTTTTGAGTGTGGGCTGGGCAGCATCTCTTAAGCCTTTGGGATAGTCTAGACCCACTTCTGCGCAAAGCTGCTCTGCTAAACCCAAACAAAACCCAGAAGAGACTGGCATGCAGTACTTGGCACAGGAGAGGATATAGTGGCCCTTGATGCTGGGGTGTACTTGATGCTGTGCTGCCTGTTCATCATGGTACAAATGTTTGTCTGGACAAGTGTGTTCCTTCAGTGCTGGAGGAGAGTGCTTGCATGAATACCAAGGGGATGCTAGCAGTGGTCAGTGGGAAATCCCTCTGAACCTGTTGGTTTTCAAGCAAGATGCAATCAGTAGGTTTCAGAGTTATCAGTGAGGTATTCTGCTGGTACCTGTGGGCTTTCACTCCCTGCAGGCCAAGGCAGACATCAGTACTCCCTAGGTTTGAGCTGCAGTTAGGTCTGATGCTCACACATCGTCTCAGGTGAAGCCGCAGGTCTGTGCAACACCCACAGTGCCCGGGAAGCCGGGCTGCCTTGCTCCGGCAGCCGCTGGACGCACGCAGAGTGTGCGCCAGGAGAGAGGAAGGGGAGCGGAGCTGTGGTATCACCAGCCCTCATAAAGGGAAGATGTGATGAGCTGCTAGACCCAAGCAGCGTAATATGTCGTCCCGTTAGGCGTACGCGGCTGCGGTACCTCCTTTGCGAGCAGAAATGCTCTTCCTCGGACTGCTGGTGCAGGACAGGCCTCCATCGTGGAGCCACGTGTCGACATGCTGATGTGTGCAAGCGGTGAATAAAATTGCTCTCGGCTAACGTGTTCTTCTTTTTTTTCTTTTGCAGGAACGCCAAGGCCGTGTCAAGTAAAAGGCCATTCCTCCCACAGAGACTGCAGCAGAGATTGCATCCCAGCTATCTTTCAGAGAAAGAAAGAAAGAGCAAAAATATCCCTGAGAGAATTAGGACTTTTTTTTTCTTAATTTCATTGACTTCAAAAAGACTCTTACAAACTTGCAGTTTAAAAAAGAAAAGTATTGGAATTTCACAAGACATAGGACTTAAAAAAACAAAAACAACAAAAAAAAAAAATCCCTTCTAGGTAGACTATAGGTAAAAACTGTCCCCTTTCTTTTGGCTTTGGTTGTGATTTCAGAGCATACGCTTTGTTTTTTGTCTTTTTACTATATTTTTTCGGATTTTAAAGTCCGTAAGTGGCATATGCCTTTTTTTCTCTAATTTTTAAACCCCGCTGCTTCCCTTTCTCCCCCCCCTCGCGCCTCCTTCCCCTGGTTTTGACATTTGCACTTGGAACACCGAGTTGTAACATCCACCATGGAAGGTGGAGTAACTTTTTTTTTTTTCTCCCCCCTCCTGACCTGGAAGAGGAGGAATTCTAAGAGGAAGTTGAGGTTTTGGCCTAAGAAGAATTGAACAGAAATTGTCCACGAGGTTGTGTCTTAAAGGTGGTTCATTTTTCTCTGACCCTTTGTTACTCAAAAGTCAAGTACTAGGAGTCCTAAGAAATGTTCTGTTCTTGTGCATTATACAGATTTACAGATTAAGTCCAGATTAATTTGATTTTGAAAGCTGAGAACAGTGATAAAAACTTGTTTTGTTTACAGGAAAATGAATTTTGGACAAAAAAAAAAATATTGTAAAAATGTGTAGTGAATATGTTTCTTCAGTTTCTTGTTAAGCCAATGAGGAATGGGCATTGCCTTTCTTTTCACCATTAATCACTTCTCAATAATAAACGTGAGATCCTGTTGAGCATCACTGTTGTCTGCCGCTCCCTTTTCAGCGCTGCCCGCTCCACGGCGTAGCAAGAACCTGCCCCTCCTTGTTTCTCCTCCATGCAGCAACCCCGGGCTTCGCTGCTGTGTTTAATACCTTAAAATGATGAGTGAGGTGTGGTTTCTCCGTGGGCTTGAAGCAGGGTGCTGTGACCTCTCTCCGGGCATCCCGAGCGTGGTCCTGGCGCAGTCCCGGTGTTTCTTCCCAGCATGTTGGGACCATTTTTGCTCCTGGATGTGGGAAGAGCCCCCGCCTGCCCCCAGCCAGCCTTTCCCAGGGTGAGAGGGGCAGCACCCGGCTGGCCTCACTGTTCAGGACTCATTCCTATTGCACAGGTAAATTGGGGATTATCCAGCTCCTTCCAGGTGTGCGAAATGCAGACACCCACTTGCATCCCAGATGATCTCCTCTGGGAAAACTGCTCCAGGTCAAGAAATGAAAAATCCAGGTTTTCTTGTTTTGGCAGTTCAGAGGGAATGAAAGAGCCCCAAACGAATCTCCTGAGCCAGTAACAGTGCTTTAATTGTCAATACTTAATGGGTCATCATCAAGGAAAATTGTGCTATATTGAAAATATCTCAATTATTAAATCGCAGTCGGGGAAACGCCTGGAACCGAGCCAGCTGCTGACTCTGCTCTTCTCACCTTGGGCAGAAAATGAGCCTGGTGAGCCTCGCCTTCCCATCGTGCAGGACGGCAAGGACTCGCGTGCGCTCACCAAAAAGTCTGCTGATTTTTTGGGGGGTTTGCTTTGGACTAGTTCTTGCTTCTGAAAAGCAAACAAAAGCCAGCTCCAAACAGTCCGGTTGGTGTTGGGTGAGGACCTGGGCTGCTTCCTGGGGAGGTGGGTGTTTCTGCAGGTGTCGGAAGCAGTCGTGTGGCTGTTCATGTTTTGTTGGGATATTTTACTTGTTTCTCTGGAAGAATTTCTGTCGTCTTCATTCTTTGATGGCTTTGGCCTCTGTCTGCCTCTGAGCTGGCTGAAAGCACAAATTCCTTGCTGGTGTCCCCGTGCATTTTCAGAGCAAAACCTGCGTTGTTTGCAAAGCCAGAGGAAATAAGGGCAGAAAGCTTGACTTTATTAAAGGCCCAAATTAAACAATTTGTCTTTTGAGAGAATCTTAATTGTGAGTTTAAAAATAAAAAAGCCAGAGGGTTTTCATGCCATGCCTGGTGGGTGTTTGCATGCTGAGTTTCTCTGCTTGTTCCCCCTTATGAGTCATCAAGCAACGACCTGAGAGAGATGGGAGAGGAACAGGAAGATGCGATTTGAAAACCACAAGACCAGATGCAGGTGTAGTACCTGCAATTATTTTTACGTAAGAAAAAAAACTGTATTTGCAGGTTGTATCCGTGCCCTCTAACCTGGGATGGCCCCATGCTGGTGTCTCATGCTGCTGTTTAATTTTCCCCTCGTGTTTAGCTGCAGGAGAACTAAAAACATTCATTTTTCTTTTTTTTTTTTTTTTCCCTCCCCTCTTTTAAGGCAAAGCAGGTGAATTCCTGGGAGGTCGCACTCCTGGTGTCTGTGTTCCTGTAGGATTTATTCTGCAGCGCCTTCAACCCAGGGAAACGAGCTGCCCCCGGGGCAGGAGTCCAGCGTGCCCAGGGACCTGGAACAGCCCCGTTTCACCCCAAACTGGAGAGGGGAAAGAAAAATAGGTAGTTTTGTACCATCACTGGCTGGTTGTACTCCTCCTTTGCTGTTTGGGAGACCTGGTGAGCTTCCAGAGGGGAATGGAAAGGCTTACACCAAAACAGGGCCTGATGTTAAATATTAGGAGGGTTTTTTTTAAAGGAAGAGGCCAAGTGAACAACCTGGAGAGCAGAAATAGTCCGGGGAAAGAATGGGTAGCTTGGATGTGGGGGAAAAAAAAAGTGGATATTTGATGTGTGACTTGGAGGTAGCTGCTTCTGCTGACCCCCCCCGAGGATGCTCGGAAGGCAGAACTAGGAGAGAACAGTTTCAGTCTGGACCTGGTCTTGTTTTGGTCTAAACTGGGACAACAATGGGAACTTTCTAGTGCAGCTGAGGAGGCTTCGCTTTCAGCCAGCATGTCTGTGCATGGCAGACTTCAGGGTACGGGCAAAGAAAACCCCAACCCTTCTGTAATTATAACTGAATGGCGTCTCCCTGTGAGCATGGTAAGAACAAAAAGGTATTTATTGCTATTTCTTGGTGGGGAAGGGGCGGGGGGGAATATTTGCAGAGTTCCTTGGGCTGTGTGGGGAAAGGGAAAACCCTCTGGTTTTACCTGTTGATGCGCTGCTCTCCCCGGCTCAGCTGGGGGTGAATCCCCCCTGCCCAAATGCCCTCACTAGCAGGGGGAAGGGGCTGGGGTGCTTTGGGGCGAGGTGGCTGGGAAGCAGAGGACGGCCGGGAGCCAGGGGCTGAAAGAAAAGCCCCTTCGCTGCCCCCGTTTCTGAAGTCGTATAAACCTGAACTTGGCCTTTGCACCACCGTGGAGAGGCT
>NW_010559472.1:57406-57623 GCF_000687285.1 Phaethon lepturus | reverse complement strand
CCCTCCTCCGGCCCCCTCGCTGTCCCGCTGAAGGATGCCGTTGTGCCTGTCCCCACCGGAGCACCGGTGCCTTATCTCCATGCGCCCCTCGCCCGGACGCCACTTGAACTCTGGTGCCTTCTTCTTCGAGCATCGGGTTATGAAAAGATGTATTTTCCTGGACCTCTTCTAATAAATCGGTGGAGAAAGCCCTCGAGCGCTGCGGCCGTGTCCCCAT
>NW_010559472.1:56720-57314 GCF_000687285.1 Phaethon lepturus | reverse complement strand
GTCTGGTCCTTGGCTGAGCACCGTCTCCTCGCTGCTGCCTCGGCTCCTGCAAGGGCCTTGTGCTCCCTCGTTAATGAGTGTTAACGAACCCGCTGGGGGTCAGGACTGAAAGCTGCAGGGTGAAGCAGTTTCTGTTGTCGCTTTGTTTTGGATGGGTTTTAGGCATGTGGGTTAAACCCGTCCCGGGTGAGAGCTGAACAGGGGGGCAATGTCCGATCCCAGGGTCCTTCTTGGGTTGGGGCTTGGGAACCCACCACCTCCCCTGCCTTGTCCCCAGGGCTGCACCTCTGGCTGCTGGCTGGGGCTGAGCTGCTCCCGTGTAGCCTGGAGCACACTGTCTGGGCTCCCCTTCCTTCCCTGCTGCCTACACAGACACCCCCCTTCCCCAAAAAAACACCACCGGTAAAGTGCCCGTTACGATTTCACTCTCTTTATTATTTATCATTCTTTCAAAATAGGATATGTTCAAAAATATAAATAGGTGCAGGGAACGCTGGTGCCCCGCACGGTCCCCTGGAAAGAGCACATCGTCCTGGGACGGGGGCTGTGCTGCGGGGGGGGGGTGGGGAAGCAGAGAGGGGGCGCAGCCCCCCG
>NW_010559472.1:56015-56538 GCF_000687285.1 Phaethon lepturus | reverse complement strand
AAAAAAACAACAAAAAAACCCCAAAAGGTGCTGTTCACCCTGGAGATTAAATAACAGAAATAATTACATTGTTCATGGATAAAATCAGGAAAAAATAATCATCTTTATTATTTAACTTAACCCCCTGCCCTCTGCAAACCCACCCCCCTCCCTGTCCCCGAAGGCACGAAGATAATTGGAACCGGACGGTTAGTAAAAATGCTGAGATCTAATTTGCTTTGCTTTGGTGCTTGGAAAAACATTAATTTTTTTTTTATATATATACACAAAGGTGGGTTTGTCTTTAATATAATTTTTTTTCCTTATATGACAAAAAAGCAACAAGAAGAAGAAGAAATTTGACTCTGTTAATATAACTGTTCCGTTAAAAATCTCTCTTTCTCGCTTTCCCCTCGGTCTCTCTCGCCCCGCTCTAATGGGTGGGTCTGTGCACGGCTCTGCCGCTGGGTCTCGACTGGCTCCTGGGGCTCCTCTTGTATAGCCTGCGCTGGTAGTTGGAGGCTGTGGAAGAGGGAGGAGAAGA
>NW_010559472.1:55157-55630 GCF_000687285.1 Phaethon lepturus | reverse complement strand
CGGCCAGTCGCCCTGGAAGCTGGCACCGCTCCAGCGGGGTAACCGTAGGAGGGTTTTGACGGAGCAGCAAACGCTGGCTGGCAGCACCCCCGGCGCCTTGAGCGCTGGCCACCCATGCTGGGAGCAGCCCGCAGCTCTCCAGGTCTGCGGCAGAGCCAAGGGAGTCAGCGGCTTGGTCCGTACCACGCGGCCGCCCTTGGACATCTCTTCCCTCCATCCCTCCTCCTTCCATCTCCTCCCTGAGGCGGAGGTTTGTCCCTTAAGGAAGTATCGACTTTCCCTGGCTGGGGGACCATTGCTTTAGCTGGAATTGCCCAGCTGGACCAGAACCTGGCAAGGAGGCCAGCGGACAGATGCGATTTGGATGAGGCCAATGGAATTATTGGGAAGCTGCAGGCGAGCAGGGATGGGACAGGGGTGTAGGCAGGCCTGGGAGTGGGCTGGGACGCCAGTGGGAGAGGGCTGGGCTGCGC
>NW_010559472.1:31704-55054 GCF_000687285.1 Phaethon lepturus | reverse complement strand
AGCCCCCTCCATTCTCTCTGCCGATGCAGGTGGTGCCAAAACTCACCCTTTCAGAAGCCATTTCTTTTTCTTTCCTTTCTTTAAGCTGCCTGGGCCCTCGGTAAGCTCCTTGTTGCCCTTTCCCAGCTCTGGAGCTGCCCCTACCCTGCCTAGGTGGAGAAGCCTCCAGGACAGGAGTTGCCCGAGCTACCCCTCCAGCCAGCCCCCGTGGTCCACACCTACCCAGAAGATGCCAGCTCCCATGGCCCCATCATGGGGGAGCTTTCAACAAGTCAAGGGGACCATGATGTTCCCTTCTGCCCGGCTCGGAGCTAACCTGCAACCTGAGGTGATGCCCCCTCATTCCCAGTTCCTTCTCCCAGCTGCAGGGATCCACCAGCCCTATCCCAAAGGTGAAGGGGCTGAGACGTACGGTTTATGCAGGATATCCGCGGCTGCTCCCACTGCCCATTGGGCTGGCACCGAATCGTGGGCACGTGGCGCTGGATGTAGCCTTGGTTGCACTGGTACCGCACCATGGAGTTTATTTCGTAGCGGTCCTTCTTCCGACCGAAGGTCCTGGCGTTCTCCACCACGGGGGGGTCCCCACAGGCTACTGCAGGAGATGGGCAGAGACATGGAGAGCTTGAGGATTTCTGCCAGGCTGAGCAGGCAGCTCACACCCGGGCAGCTCCTGCCTGCCTGGCGCAGGCTGGGCACGCATAGCCTCGTCACTCTGCTTCTCCTGCGCCCTGTCCCATGAGGTCTCTGAATGATGGAGAGAGGGCATGTGTGATGGCTGCTTGAAAGGTGGCCACTTCTGGGGTGGAAGGAGGCAGCCGTGTCCACAGCCATCCTTGCCCAGCCCTGAGATGCAGTGGGAGTGATGCCCTCCCCTGTTATTCCCCCCTTGGAATAACTTCTCTTATCTAGAAGGTGTCTGGGTCCCATCTGGGCAGGTGCCATCACCAGAGCCTGCTGGGTTTTTTTTGCTACATCCACAAAGGGATCATTCCTTTGTTTTGGGGGGGAACAGACAGAGGCAATACAAAAAAGGAACAATTGATTAAAAAGTTCATAAAACCTAAAATCCCTTTGATATTGCCTCGGTCTACAAAATTCAGGGGCAGAGAAATAGGGAAATACTGCGATGGGCTTTAAGGCAGTGGTCTGCCTCAGGGTTCCATTCCTGCCTCCTGGAGAGGCAAGAGAGCAAGAGCTGGGCATCGCAACAGCCGCTTGTGTCCATGGGAGGGCATGGAGCTGGCGTATGGGGGTGAAGGCTCTGCCTGGAGACACGAAACCCTGGCCCTGGCAGCCCCGCAGCCACTGCCTGAGCTCCCCGACCCTTGCTGGTGCGGCGCAGGGTGCTGACCTGTTCCTTTCTTGCAGGTGAAAGGGAGGTGATAGTTGCAGGGGACGTCGTTCCATTCGCCTTGCTCGTGCCAGATCATCACAACGCAGTCCTCACCCGCCGCGAAGAAGTTATCGGGTTGGTTGGGCCGCCAGTTCTCAAATTGCTGCCGAGAGAGGAAAGCCCTTTGCCTAAGGCTGAGCCCTTCCCTCTCCTACCCCCTTCCTCAGCCCGGCTGCTGCCCCCCCCAGGCATCTCACCAGCAGAGACCATGAGTTGCCAGCGCTGCTATTAGAGTGGTTATTTCTATCACGATGGTGCCCAGGAGCTCTGCTGACCAGCTTTACTAGAGGTTTGGAAAAAACATGAGCCCTACAAAGTGTAGGGCTTCCTCCACTCTCCATTCAACGCCCAACCCAAGCACTTAGCACGCAATTCATGGGGCTTTTCCCACCCACGGGTGTCCTCCCCCCCAAGCTGGTGCCTGCCCACGCCGTGGGCTGCAGACTCACCAGGGAGTGCCCGTCGGACCAGCGGAAGTCATTCTCCACGGCTCTGTCGCTAAGGCCGATCCATTGGTAGTCCTGTGCATGGCCTGGAAGAGATGGAGGGGGAGAGAAGAGTTGGTCGTGCTTCCCCTACACCTTGCTGGAAGTGTTTCTTTGCCATCTCAGCTGTCTCTGGCCCTGGACCCACCTTGGTCATTCGGCTCCTTCTCAGTCACTAGCCCCTGATGTCCTTTTTTCCCCACATTGTGCTTGTCCATCTCTCTCACCACACAGTGTGCCATGAACATGGGTTCACCCACATTGGCATGGGTCACTGTGCTTGTTGCAGCAAGTGAACATTTTGTGAACAAGCCGCATCAGCAATGGGGTAAGAGCAAAGATCTGTCCTAGCTGAGAAAGGGCCATCCCCTGTCTCATGGCTGGATGGTTCTTCCTCCCCTGTGCAAGGGTGAGGCCTCATTAGGAAATATCTAAGCACCAGTGCAGGAAATTGTAGTTTTTATATCGTTTTGGATAAATTTGCCCATAGACTCAGAGTCCAACGGATGGACCCCTGCTGAGCCTTAGGCTGCCCTCGGTACTCACTGTTCACAAATTCTTGCTCCTCTGGGGTGATGATACTGCTCAGGTGGGCTTGATGTTGTCGGCACCTGGTCTCTGCATCCATCCAAGTCTCCCTGTCTTCAAAGTGCTTGTAGCAGTGGCCCTGGAACTTGGTCCAGCCTTCCTCACAGTTTTCCAGGTCTGAAACACATGAAGGAAGGATGAAAAGGAGTTGGTGCATGAGTCTGGAAGCCTTCCAACTCACCTCTTAGCAGCTCATGCTTTCATGGCGTGGGACAACACATGGTCACTTCCACGAAAAAGCAAACCCTGAGATTGTTGCCTGTGGAAAATCCCAGGGAAATTGAGCAGAAGACATTCAAGACACACACAGAGAGGGGACCCTATGTTGAAGACCTTGTGTGTGCAGTAACGTGACCAGTGCTACTAGAAAACTCGAGTGATACAAACTTGTTCCTGAGCAATTCAATTCCTGTGTAATGTTACTGGGCTCTGTTTTTGAGGAACTGACCAAGCAAGAACCCCTCTCTTCCCACTTGTGCTGGCCTGCAGAGTTTTCTTGCTTTGGAAAGCAACTCCAAAACCTGAATCCAGATGCTCAAAATCAACATGTATATGTTGGAAAAGAAAGGTGGGGGAAGAGCCCAGGTTCGGGTGGTCATGTTGGTCATGTTGGGGCTCTGGAGGTGAAGCAAGCTTACCAACGTGGGAGAAAAGAGACGGAGGCAGGAACTTACCATGGTGGAGAGAGAAAATGAATTCTCAAGGAAAAAGCTTGGAAGCTACTAGAGATGTAAAAAAATTTCTCAACTTTTCAGAATATCTTTTACCATCTGAGAGTTACCAACACTGAAGAGTTGAACACATTAATTATAAAAAAAAAAACAAACCACAGATGGGGGAGAGCAGAGACAAATGGGGAAACGACCAGAAAAGACCTTCAGCAGCTCTCATGCAACGCAACACCACACATCTTCATGTGACCAGAGGAAACAGAAAATCAGATGTATTTACTCTCAGCCATTCAGATGCCCAATCTACAGTCCATTCTCAGGCACTTTCTGGTCTTTGAGTGGTGGGCTTTTATGAGTCCTCATGCCACTCTTCCTTTCCAGTAAGGTTTTCTATACTCAGTTTCTTTCTTCTGTTGTTAAACTTGATAGGTCAAAGCACTTGTCACCTTCAATCAATCACACCAATTCCTCCTCATGCATCCTTCTGGTGTTCTTCCAGCTGGAGACTGCAGACGCTTCATAGATTTTGGAAAGGTTGGTAGTTAGTTGAGGCTTTAAAAATGTTTTCTGCTTTCTTCAACAGATCAAATAGATTATCTGGAAGTAGCTGAAGCTCTAAAGATTCCTGGTCTTTGCAGGCAGATCGCTTGCCAAGGTGAGCAGAGAACATGCCCTGTCTTTTGAGATTTAAGATTTTTTTCCAGCAGCTTGAATGCCACCCCTTGTCATCACAGCCTGGGGATGGAACAGCACATGGCACAGAACCTCAGCAGGACATTTCCTAGGAGAAAAGTCACTCACAGTAATATGACAGCAATTGTCTTGGAAAAGAATGGCAAAAAGTTTGTTCCCTGGTAGGGTCACTGTTGTGGTGCCAAGAAGAACTGGCTGTGTGCACAGACAGCAGAGCTCACCTATGGTGTCCTGATGTTCTTGGAGACTGATAGATGTTATAGAATGGAAGGTTTCCTCATGGGAATAATGAAGATTTACATTCACCACTGAATTCGGGGCACTGGCTTCCTCTTGCATCTCCCTGCTTCTGGGGCCCGGGCATCACAGCCGGTAAATCACAAAAGAGGAAATTCAGTCTGGCTTGGAACAAACAAGGTTGCAAGTGGCTGCAGGGTAGAAAGGTAGAAAGTCTCTTGTTCTCTTACAGGGATCTTCAACAACAGGTAGCAGGGATGGGGAAATCAGAGGCTGATTAGGTTGCATTAGGAAAAGTCATGCTAAGACAAATGGTCCAACGATCCTGAGCTGCCTTCTTATGGTCCACTCCATATGATTATATTGGAAGCAGAAAGAGAGATGCAGAGAAAGGGTAGGAGAAAATCCAATATATATCATCATTACTTGTGCCAAGATGAAGAAGCAACCTTCTTCCTCTTTTGTTTGAGCAAGGCAGGAGAGCTTCCTCTCAGCTAAGCTGATAAAAGTTTGGACTTTCATCAGCTTTAAGAAAAAAACCCAACCCTTTTTTTCTTTCCTTGTAGAAACAAAAAGAAGTATTAGTGCAGGTCAGAGTACCTAATTCTGATGGAAAAATAGGTCACTTCACGTTTTCTCAAAGATACACATTCCCTGCTGATATTGCCACAGGAAGCCACATTGAAGAGATGACAAAAATGTCATGCTGTGTCAAATTGGTGGAGGTTCCTGGGGTGAACAAGGCTTCTCTCAGCTGCATCTTCACAGAGAGACACACAATCATTTTGCATGGCTCAGTTGAAGCATCCTTCCATGAAATTCCAGTCTAGCAGAGAAAGTTTGCCTGGGGTGAAGATATACTCAGATCTGTACTCAGATGCTTCCCTACTGTTACAGATGAACAGAAAGACCCTTGACCCAAAGAGACAGTGACTTTTGTGATCAACACCGTTACAATCCGTATGGAGCTTTGCTAGAGAAACGTGAAAAAGAGAAAGCTGAAGAAGACACCAGAAGCTCCTGCTAAGGAATCCTAGAGGACATGGTGCTGTGATGAGCAAAGTAATCAAAATACATAAGCAAAAGTCTCTCCTACTGTTTTTTAAGCTTCTGTTAGAGGTTAGGTCACTGAGATGAGGGCAGGACTGGTGGAAGCACTTGGGATCAGCTTTTTTGGGGGGCAGGGTGGGAACGAGGTAGTGTAGCAGTTAGTAAGATTAGCTGAAGCCGGATAGGCCGTACCGATCTCACACAGGTCCCCTCCGTAGCTGGGAAGGCATAAGCATTTGAAAGAGTCGATGCCATCAACGCAGGTAGCTCCATTCAGACAGGGGCTTGAGTGGCACTCATCAGTGTCTGCAAGAAATCAAGGGCTTCCATTAGGGCTCTGGGCAGACAACTCCACCAATAGGAGAACTTGTTTCCTTGCTTGTTTAGGAGGCAATATCAGTTGTTTTGGGGGAACCTGTGAGTTTCTAGGGTCTTATTTTAAAACATACTGCTGCTGCTGGAAGAATGAAGGCAAGAGACCCAACCCACCCTACAAGGAAGACTTTGTTTTTCTGTCATTTGGTGGTTGAACACCACTGTGAAGATATCAGGAAAAGCTCAGCAAGATGTATCTAATATGCAGCGCTCCATGTCTGTGACAGCTGTGATAACTCTTCCTTGTCCACTGCCTCTGCCTGGTGGATTGAACATGCAAACTTGTGTCTGTGCCTCCATCAGCTATGTGCCTATGAGGAAAAACGTGGAATTCTCATAAATGACGGAAATATCCTGAAACAGATCTCTATCTCCTAACTGGCCTTCCTGGGGCCAGTGCTCGCTACTAGTTTCTTCCTAACCATAATTCAGGTGAAGTTCCAGGGCAAGAAATCCTCTCAGTGAAGATGAAGAAAGTGCAGGGAAGAAAAGAAGTGGGTTCAAAGGTGGTTCAGAGACCCTCAATCTTTTCCTTTTGAGGATCTTAGGCCTGGCTATAAGTGCCTCTTCCTTGGTGATGAGTATTGGAGTCCAGTGCCATTTTCTCCAGACCTGTCCCCACTATGCTCGCTCTTGCTTGTGATGGAGCTGGAAGAAGCTGTACATCTTTTCCAGCTGTGGATTCCCTCTTGGTGGAGGAAACTACTCTTAGTTGCTCACCTAGAACAGCCCTTAAAATTCTTTTTTTTTTTTTTTTTTCTGGAGGTGAACAGAGAAGTTGGTGTGGGAAGAGTTTGACCTCCAACTCTCCAATGTTTCTCAACTTGCTAATTAGCACAAGCCTGGATAGTAAATGCCACCATTTGGTAGCACTTCCATCCCCTGTCATCTTGGAGCAGAAGGAAGGAAGCATAGATGCTCTGAAGAAGGCCACAGGTAGCCAGTCTGTATCTACATATTGTAAAATCTAGCTTGTGCTGGAAGTAAAAACTCTTCTCCCAGTTTTGGGGGAGCCCAGTTCTAGGCTCTCCAGATTGAGCCTTAATCTTACTTACTGAGCTTTGGAATCAGAAGAAGAATCATTCAGAATGGAAAGATTTCAGAGACATTCAACTCAGAAACAAGGAGGTAGACTAAAGAAGAAAGCGGGAGCACATCCATGCAGGTTAGGTTAAATGATGACTGGTTAGATCCTCATGCGAGACGTTTCTCTCTTTCACACTCAGAAGAAATGTAAGGCTTTAAAAGTGCTGACTGACACTCCATGCTCTTCTTGTGGATGAAAGAGGTTAGTGAGGAAACATTCAAAGATGATAAACATGCTGGCTATAGAAATACCAGAGCAGAGCAGCAGCTCCTCAGGGTCTGTGCTCATCTTCTGATCGGGGTATATTCGGTCAGATGTTGTCTTCTTGCAGAACCATGGCCCAGCTGCTCAGTGTCCCCAGACATATGAGAGCAGATGCGTGTTATACCCCATGTGGCTGTATAGTCACTCATTGGCCAATGTCCGATATGTCAACTAAAAGTTGACAAGTTCTGCAACGTGCCTAAGTGATGGAGAAAATTCTTTCTGACCTTGGATGGTAAATCGGTTTGTGTGTTGTCATCTTTATTCTAGGCTGTATCACCACAAGCAATGCAATTATTCCTCAGGTGGCTGATGAAACTCTCACTCCACATTTGCAGTTCTTTGGTGAGAGATAAAACTTTTTCCTCTGGATTGCTCTTCTAAACACTCATGAATGCTTTCTGGATTTCTTTGTTCACTGCAACATGAAGAGAACTGGAGATCCTGTTTCCATGACACTAATAAATACTTTCCAGAACAAAATGGGAGTCATGGGCCTAACAGAAATGAAGAGTTGAGCTTGGCTGGCTATTGCTTATTAGCCACACTTGCAATTCCTAGAAGATAGAGACCATAAAGGAAAATGAGGTATCCTGAGGGATGATTACAACTCTAGAGGCCCCTTGGGCTTCCCAGGAGCAGTGACAGCAGAAGTTTGTGTTGATTCCAGTGGGCTCCAACTGAACAAGTAAGGAAAAGTTCTCCTTTGTCCATTAGGCTCCATGAAGTGTAAAGCACGCTGCAGAAGTGGGAACAAAGCACATACGAGAGCTAAAGCAGAACATTTAACAAGGAATAATGAGTCTTCATTCAGCTGTCTTTGGCCACGTGGACTAAAACTTGGTGCGTCCAAGATCTCTTCTGAGATGCAGGAGTCCTGCTATGAGTTGCCATCCCTGGTCTTGGAGGAGGAGGGAGCAGGCACACATGTGCAAGGTCATTGCCAGAAATTTCCAGCTGGGAAATAACACTGGAACAGAATTTCCTTTTACAGATATTGTATATAATATGATTGCACATATTATATAGGCTGTAAAAACAAATCTCTGCAGATGATATATATGTTATATATCTCTCCATACATATACATATATATTTTTATATATGACACATAGAGAAAGGGTGTGTACTTGTAGGTAGTGTTGGAAACAGACAACAAATACAAGTGAGACACAGACAGGGTTTTTTTTTTCCTAGAAGCGTGCTGCAAATGGCTGGAGAGAAGACGTTTTAAACACATGATCATCATAAATACCAAACTCCCCCGTCAGACCGTTGGGCTGTTGGGGCAGTGACCCTATCTCCATCTGGATGTAGAATCACCTCACCAAGCTGGTGTCAGGAAACTCAAACATATCAGCTGGGTTGGAGGAAGCGTTGCTGATTCTGTTCCTCCCAGAAAATCTGGATCTTGGAGGCCTTTTAGAAAAATAAGTTCTCAATGGTAAAACTGGCAGCGATGTTGTGCCTGGAAACCCTGGCAAGTTGGGTTGTGGGTGTTTCTAGGATATTGCCTCAAAACCATAGGATTTACCTGAGGTGAGAACCCCAGTAAAAAACAAATAAATTCCATCTATCACGCAATGCTTGGCTATTTTCTTCATAACCTTTTATATACCGTAAATGTGTCCATTTCCACAGAGTTTAGAGCTATATGAGGTTAGTAAATCACTGTACACCTCTTCAGCCAGCTGAAAAGCCTGCGGCACGCTAGGTGTGCCAGCTCTGCTCAGCACGGAGCGAGTCCCCACTTCCACAGCAGCAGCTGCCAGGTACCTCGACACACAAGGACCTTACACAGATGCGAGCTATTTATTTGCTTGGGTGAGCGGTCATTCAAAAAGTCAGCTCTGCTTTGAGATGCAGCTCAAGTGCTTATCAACTGACAAGAAGACAAGACTACTGCTATTATTACCCGGCACTAACAAAGGACAAGCCATGCGGCATGGGATGCAGAACAGAGGCAGCTCTTGCTTTCAAGAGTTTCAGTTCTAAAACAAAGACAGGGGAGAAAATGCTTTGCAGTGCCAAGAAGAGGAAGCCCATTTAGAACATATTATTAACTCACTTCTTGAGGATAATGCAAAATTAGCAGCTCTTTAGAAGACGATTTGTACTGCAGTTAATATTACCCAGAAGCTGCAAAAGATTATTCAAATCTACTGACACAACAGGTTCTATTTTTTGCTACTAAGAGGACCCAAGGTCTAACTTCAAGATTTGTTTTAGAAAATAAAACAATTACAACAAAATATCCAATGTAAACATGGTCTTGCATCTGGAAGATGTAAACTGTTGGCTGGAGAAAGCGAGGGAACTTACATAGCTACAATGCAAACTGTGAATTTGCTTCACCATTTTCTTCCTAAGATTTCTTTTATATTGCCAGATACGTACTATATTTAGTCAGAACTATTTTCTTTTGGTGCAACTAAACATAAGTATTCTCCCAATGCCTTTGAAAGCAATTTGCTGTACTGGATCATGGAAATTGGAAAGAGAAATCCTTTAGAAATGAAAAGGAAATAGATTGGTCCTGGTTTTGCTCAGAAGGCAAATGGCATGCAAAAGTGAACACACAGTGTCAGTGGTGAGAAGGAAATGCTTTTAAAATCCTTCATCTCAAGCTAAGAGGACAATACTAGAAACAGTGCTAACAATTTTTAAAACAATACAGTCTGTGCATTTCTCTCAATGGAAGCCTGTACGGAGGATGAGCAGGAACACCCATTACATCAGGTCAGCTTTGTGCTCAAAACATCCACTAAGGAGAAGCAGCTTGTGAACAGAGAGGATGCTATCACCCAAACCCAGAACAAACTGTATAGTTTTCCTGAAGCTGTGAGTAAGTGGTTCAGCAACATACCCTAGGTTTTAAATTCCTGGCTTTGTTCTGCAGAGAGGGAAAGATACGACAGAAAGGCAAGGCACTTTCAGGGTGTCCAACAGTCCCTGTTGTGCCCCTCACCCTTTCTTTATAGGCCTCCTTATAAGTGCAATTATCCAAACAGGGACTCAGAGACCAGCTAGATAATTATCTTCTAGAGACTGAGGGGAAAAAAACCATCCAGGTACAAATTAAATTTGCTTTTCAGAGACTCGTGGGAAGTTTGAACTGCTGATCTGATAGCTCAAACAGTGAAGAAAAACATTGGAGCAATTGTAGGGTGACTCCTACAAGAAAAGAATAGGAGGAGTTGGGGAAAACAGTTCTCTCTCATTTTAAGTAAAATGCTACCCTTGAACATCACATAGCCAGCTATTGACTTATGATGAGCAATTAAGTAATTAAAATAGTTAACTACAATAATTAAACCAAAGCCTCCATGCAGCAGAAGGGGCAGATATTCCTACAGCCTTTAAAATCTATATTCATCTAGAGAACAGCAAGTTTTCAGGGGGATCTGTTGACCTGTTGGGACCTTTGATTTGTCCAACATTCTCCTGGAAGGAGAACTCAGGAAATTTGGACATCTCTGCCTCCAAAATATTATGTGTAGAAGTAAACTGACATGTATATAACACTAGTCCAGGACTAGTGGTCCTGGACTGTAGGTTGACTCTTCAGGGAAAGGTTTTAATCAAGCAAAACAGACTGTATATCCAGGAGACATCAAATCAACTGGTCAGCCACAAATGGTCTGTGCTTTTGGTTGTCTCTCAGCCAGGACTGGTACTTCTATCTCCTTCTTGAGAGCATACCCTTCATTCCACATTAGGTGAAACATTATGAATCAGGTGAAAGTTTTCAAGACTTTTTTTCTTCTAGGTTGATCTTCTCTGGACCAACAAAACTCTATCCCTTGGACTTCCAAGGCACGAAGAATGAGGAAAGCCCACCAAGACCTTTCCTCAATTAGATTCTAACCTTCAGCTGTGTTGGAGCCATAGGCAGCAGACGTCGTGAACTCATTTCACCAGGGACAAGCAAAACTTAACATAAATAGCTGCCATTTCAGCACATTTCTCTTCCCCCCCCGCCAACTTGAGTAAAGTTTTTAAGTCATTGACTGGTCAGAGTGCTCCAAACCACAGCTTTTCACTGAAGCGCCAGCATGCTTTTTTCAGCTAATAATTATTTGTCTTCAAATGTTACCCGAAGCAAAAAGACCCACTGAGTTGGCAAAACTCTGGATGAAGAAGCCAAGCCTATGGACAATTCTTCAAGCTTGTGGGGTTCCTGTCTTCACGGAGGAATCAAACTGCTGACTAAAGACATGTGCATGTATAGCCTTCAATTTGGTTAAATACTAAGAAATACTGGCACTCCAAGCGTTAATCTTTGGTCTTCTTGTGTGTCTGGCTCTGGTTTTTAAAGAGAAGTAGAGACTACAACAGAGCAGAAAAATATCATTCTTCTCAAATCATGCCACTAAAAAGACTGCTGGATCTAACTGGAACCCTTCAGCGACAGGACAAGAGGGTAAAAGCCACATGCCTCCCTACTCTAAGCTCTTCGGTAAGCTTCACCCGTGCTTTAATGCTAGTCAAAATTAGTTGCACTTAATGGCATCCATTACATCCTACAAACTCTGAGCACAGCACAAGGCACAGATATTAGAACTGATCTTTCTGCAAGAGCTAAATTGCAAGACTGGGAAGCTTCAGGTAAAAATGTAGCCACAACATGGGAAACAGCATTTTGGGTTCCAGTCTACACTTCTTCCTTGTAGACTTTCCACGTACACACTGTCCAGAGCACTGTAAAAAGTAATGACCCAAAAAAGGAAATTTTTTTTTCCTTTTTTTTTTTTTTTTCTTCTTTTGTCATCACTTTGCTCTAATTCTCTAGAAGAACTTTGACTTGTTGCAGGGGTGTTGCAAGTTCATGGTCAATACACTTTCTTGCCGCCTGGATGAGCTTCCTTCAGACCCTGACCAGGACTGCATTTAACCCTATAGGGACACTGTAGTAAAGAAGCTCACCAATAAAAAGAGAAGTTTTACCTTAAAATATCTTCCCTGGTGGGACCACCAGCCATGCACATGTACTCAAGCCCATTTCTAGTTTATAAAGATTCTACAATTAAACTTCATGCAGTCGTTGCTTACCTCTCCCTGTCACCTGCTAAGAAACTCCAGCTGCTGCATCGTCATCTCCACGACTTGCAAATACACAACATGTTCCAATTTCAGAACATTTTTCAAACTTCTTCACACATGAGTTGCTGAACACATGGTTTTCTTTCAAAATACTTCACAAGAATGTTGGCTAACAAATGCTACGAAGAATCTGGCAGTCGCCTTATGGGTAATTTATAAAAAGAAAAAGCAGTGAAATAAAACCATACTTTGGGGCCAATTTTTAATTATTTTTTTTTTCTCCTGAGCCTCACTGGCTACTTTCCTTCCTTCCCCTCAAGCCTGCCTTTGCTGGCTTATTTTTGTCTCCTGGCTTGGACACAGCAGTGGGCTGCTACCATTAGGTGTGCAAGGAGGGCTTTTGGGTGCGTACCACCTGCAGCACCCTGCCAAGCCCTGGATGCGGTGCCAGGCTGGACCAGTGCTGTGGGAATGACCCTGCTGACTTGCCCTCACCCACTGCTGCAGCATCTGCTGTGCAGCTGCTCAGCAGAGACAGACAGGACCTCAAATGTGTTATGAGCAGGACTGGACAAAGGTTTGTGATTGCCTGTTTTCTCAGGGGGAGAGAAGTGATGCAGAAGGAGATGCAGTGACTCATTCAAAACACTTTGGGGATGGAAATGATGTTAGAAACCAGGCTGAGCATCACAAAGCCCTGCATTTACAGACCCTTACTGAGTCCAGAGCTGCCTATGCTGAATGGTGTAAAATAACCAAAAAGCAGCAGTTCAGGAGGTAATGTGGGAAGGGGGTGGAATTAATATTACTTTTGCTAGAAGGAACTGAGCAAATCTCTTTGTGCATACATTTTGTACCATACTTAAGCAACATGTCCTACATGACCTGTGGCCCATTGAGAACTGAGCATATGTAGGACCTTCATGCAACAGCACAGCATTGATGGTTTTCAAATGGGGCCTGTTCCCTAGGAACCTGCTCCTGATTGCAGCAAAGTAAAAATAATCTGGGTCCAGGGATGTCATGGGACATCCTGTGGTACTGGGCACAGGGCTCCTCCCTTGGCCAAGAAGCAAGGACCAGCAAGCACAACGATGTCCCATCTCGTTTTCTTCTCATTGCAGTATCCTAATGCCTACAAGGCACATGAACGCTGCTCAGGGGATGCTCGTCAGAAAGCTAGCAGAGTGTTTTCGTCATAAATGGTTACTCAGATTTAAATATTTTGTCTGTTTAAACTTGGCAGCAAGGGATCCTACCAAAGACAGAGTGCTAAAACGCCAAAAAGGGGCAGGGTGGAAGGAAGGATATTTGTCAGCAGAGCTGACAAAAGGTAGTGACTCTCTGAGCATCGTCTTGCACATTTAGCCCGTTCTAGCTTCAGAGAGCACCGTAAGACACAGACCAGAGGACGGCCAAGCTCTGTGCCAAAGGGATTGGAGCAGTTTGCCCAATGCAAACATTGCACTCTGTGCAGGTGATGCTGAGCAGAGATTTTTGTCCCCAGCCGGCTTTGCTTTGCTTCTTACCCCTCAGCACTGCAAAGCTGCTGATGGCCGGCGTCCCACTCTGGAGCAAGCGCTATGAAACACTCGGAGATACGGGCAGCAAGTCAACACATCACGCAAAGAGAAACAAACCAGGACAGAGACTTGCAGCCCGTCTTATCCAACTTCTCATCTGCATCCACTAGCCAGGGTGGAATTCTCTGGTGGGTGGATCCGTCTTTGCTCTTGTTTCCATATGAGAAGAAAAAATTGTTGTTTTCTCTAGATTATAGCAATAGCTTAGAGCAGCTTCAGAGGGGGCGTGAATGCCCTAGTGCCTTCCCCAGCTGTATCACACCCAGGGACCTGGTCACAGTGGCTCTCAATAACCGTTCACAGAATACTCTTTTTTTTGAGCCCCCACCTCCGGCAGCACAGAGGGGAGAGCTCATCTGTTTCCCAGTGGTGACCTGGGTACCCCGGGGGGCACAAGCAGACGGTGCATCCATCATGTTCCTGGCAGGGGCCAGCCCCAGTGGGCTGCTCATCATGGCTGGGGTCCAGCCACGTCCACCAGGAACACCGATTCAGAGGAGCGACTGATGCCTACTGTGATGGTGAAGTGGCGGAAGGCCAGATATGCATCTTCTGGTGCTTCCCTTTAACTGGTCCTCTGCTGCTCTCCCCAGGGGCATGTAATTGCCATGGGCAGGCAGGAGGGAGGTCCTGGAGGCTTCTGGGGATGCATTTATGGTGACTGGATAATTGCATTACCTGGCCAAACACAGACTACCATTTGTTAAGACAGAAGCTATTGAACATGACCTGTGAAAACCCCCACATGTTTATGGCTTCCCACCACAATAATGTTCTGCTCAAGCCTGCTTCTGTGTTAACATTCTCTGCTCTAGAAGAAGCAAAGAAGTGACAGCTATGCCCCCTCCCTCCCTTCCCTTCCATAGCATGTTCCCTTCCAAACGAGAAGAAGACACAGTACCTTCTGTAGTGGGTCCTAGTGCATCTATTGCTTCTTGTGAGACGGGCAGGGCAGCAGTAGCGGTAGCCAGCAGATGGGCATTGTCTAGAACAACAGCTGTCTCCGTCTCTTGCCCTGACACCGTGGGAGGGGAGGGCTGTATTTCAAGCTGATCCTCTTCAGGGTTCCTGGGTGCCTGCGTTGGTTCAACATCTGGAGTACTGGTAGTAATTACAGCGTCTGGGACAGAGGTTTCCCCTGAAACGCCTGTGATCAAGTGTGTCACAGCTCCAGATGTTGCATCAGGAATTTCCTTCTCAGGAGCACCAGAGGGCTCACCACTGGCCAAAGATGTGGCAGCTGTGTCGATGTTAGCAGCAGGCAACACGGATGCTTCTCCACTGATTTCATGGACTGTGGATGTTTCTATGCCGATTTGGGGAAACACAGATGTTTCCCCACTGGTTTCATGGACTGTGGATGTTTCTATGCTAGTCTCAGGAAATGCAGATGTTTCACCCCGCGCTTCTTGACTTGTGGATGTTTCTATTCTGATTTCAGGAAATGCAGAGGTTTCCCCACTTACTTCTTGAACTGTGGATGTTCCTATGCTAATTTCGGGGTAGACAGAGGTTTCACCCCTGGCTTCTTGACTTGTTGGTGTTTCTATGTTAATCCCAGGGAATGCAGAGGTTTCCCCACTGATTTCGTGGACTGTAGAAGTTTCTATGCTAATCTCAGGAAATGCAGATGTTTCACCTCGGGCTTCTTGATTTGTGGATGTTTCTATTCTAATTTCAGGAAATGCAGACGTTTCCCCACTGATTTCGTGGACTGTCGAAGTTTCTATGCTGATTTCAGGAAATGCAGATATTTCCCCACTGGTTTCATGGACGGTGGATGTTTCTATGCTAATTTCGGGGTAGGCAGATGTTTCACCCCTGGCTTCTTGACTTGTGGATGTTTCTATTCTAATTTCAGGAAATGCAGAACTTTCTCCACTGATTTCATGGACTGTGGAAGTTTCTATGCTAATCTCAGGAAAGGCAGATGTTTCTCCACTGGTTTCATGGACAGTGGATGTTTCTATGCTAATTTCGGGATAGCCAGATGTTTCACCCCTGGCCTCTTGACTTGTGAATGTTTCTATTCTAATTTCAGGAAATGCAGACGTTTCCTCACTGATGTCTTGACTTGTGGATGTTCCTATCGTAATTTCAGGAAATGCAGATGTTTCCCCACTGATTTCTTGTATTGTGGATGTTTCTGTGCTACTTTCAGGAAACGCAGAGGTTTCCCCACTTATTTCTTGAACTGTGGATGTTTCTATGACAATTTCAGGATAGCCAGATGTTTCTCCTCTGGCTTCTTGACTTGTGGATGTTTCTATGCTAAATTCAGGAAATGCAGATGTTTCCCCACTGATTTCTCGGACTGTTGATGTTTCTATGCTGAATTCAGGAAATGCAGATGTCTCCCCACTGATTTCATGAATCGTGGATGTTTCTACACTAGTTTCAGGAAATGCAGATGATTCCCCACTGATTTCTTGAATGGTGGATGTTTCTATACTAGTTTCAGGAAATGCAGAAGTTTCACCACTGATTTCATAAGCTGTTGATGTCTCTATACCACTTTCTGGCCATGCAGATGTTTCCCCACTTAGTTCACCAGATGCAGAGACCTCACCACTTGGCCCAAAACTGTGGGGAAACGTGACAGCTGTTTCCCCACCCAGTTCCTGGGATACTGTTGGTCTTGTCACAACTTCTACTAAATCAGAAGTGACTAAAGTGACTTCTGGAAGTCCTGAGACCTCCCCACTAATATCAGTCACTGCTGAAGATTGTCCACTTAGATCTGTGGCTCCAGAGAGATCTCCACTGATGTATGGGATCCCGGATGGCTCTCCACTGAAGTCTCCTGTCCCTGAAGGAAATCCACTAGTCTCCACAGCTCCAGACCCATCTCCAGATAGCCCTCTGTCTCCAGAAGGAAATCCACTCATTTCTATCATCCCAGATGGCCCTTCTCCCACCTCTTGTGCAACTGACGTCTGTGTTACAACTTCAACCAAAGTGGTATCCACCAGAGAGACTGTGGGAAAACCAGAGGTGAGTCCACTTTCCTCTCCAGACAGTAGGCTACTGGTGACATCAACTCCAGAGACTTCTCCACTGCTGTCAATCACTCCACTCGGATGTCCGCTCATCTCGAGCACTCCAGAAACACTTCCACCAAAGTCTACGTGCCCAGAAGGCTCTCCACTGATGTCTAAACTCCCAGATACCACACCTGATGCATCTTCACCTCCTGAAGACAATCCACTGATTTCCAAAATCTCTTGTGCTTCTGCTCCTGTAATTGAGGGGGTTGTTGTCACTTCCTCCAAACTGGCATCTACAAAGGTAATGCCCGAGGCCTCACTGCTTCCATCAATACCAGAAGTAAGGCCACTTAGGTCCACCAGGCCACTGACTTCATGCGTTCCAGATAGTTCTCCACTGACATCTAGTCCTGAGGGCAACCCACTGAGCTCAGGCCTTCCAGAAGGCTCCCCACTGAGCTCAGGACCTCCAGAGGGTTCCCCGCTGAGCTCAGGCACCCCAGAAGGCTCCCCACTGAGCTCAGGACCTCTGGAGGGTTCCCTGCTGAGCTCGGGCACCCCAGAAGGCTCCTTGCTGAGCTCAGGCTCTCCAGAGGGCTCCCCGCTGAGCTCAGCTCCTGAGGGTAACCCTTGGGCTCCTCCACTGGTGTCCCACTCTGTAGATGGGAACCCTGAGAGATCTCCTTCACCGCTGACTCCGATGGATCCTTTTCCCTCCTCTTGTCGTTCTGGCACTGTTGTTACAACTTCCACCAATGTGGTATCCACAAGAGAGACAGTAGGAAAACCAGAGGCGAGACTGCTTTCCTCTCCAGATGACACACCACTGACTAGCTCAATGCCAGAGATTTCTCCGCTAAATCCAGAAGGCAACCCACTGCTTTCCACTCCAGATGGCATCCCACTAATTTCCGGTGTCCTTGAAGTAGGCACAGGTACATCTCCCTCTGCAGAAGGTAAGCCACTGATGTCAACAATGCCAGAAGGCACGCCACTCAGGTCCCCTGAAGGTAGCCCACTTTCTCCAGGTAGAAAGCCACTGGTTTGTAGGTCTACCGATGGTAATCCACTTTCTCCGATCCCTGAGTGTTCTCCACTAAGTTCAAAAACTCCAGAAGATGGTTCTCTGCTTGTGTCCGGGACTCCAGATACCCACCCGGATGCTGAAGGTTCACCACTGACTTGATGTTCTCCAGATTCAGTCACCTCCCCCGACACTTCGCTGACAGAAGCATCAGTACTTGTTTCCTCTGGTATTACGGTAGCTGGAGGAAAACCAGATGGACTCACTGGAAAAGAAGGAGTGAAGAAAGAGAGGGAGACAGGAAAATTATTTAGTAAATTGTTTTAAAGAAGCTATTAACAATTTCCTGATGGACTTTACCTCCAAACTGATACCTTTGCGATAAAGGCACAAAGTCCTATGTGCTTGCAGAAATAATGTGGTCCTTTCAAATTTGTTAATGAACATTATATTTTAAACAACTATACATTAAATATATCTGGGAAACTGACAGAATATGTAATCTTTTGACACAGCACAATGGCAACAGTGACACCAATTCCCAGGTGTCAAAACCAAGCTACTGCTTCCTTGGAGATGGAAAAGAAAAAGTTTGGTGCTGCTCTGACCACACTGCAGCTCTGTCCTCCCTGGAAGGTATGACCTGAGGTCTGTTTCCAGCCTGCCTTCCCCATCCCGGATACACAACAATGTATTTTGGAAGGTGCTCAGGCAAAGCTGCATGTGCTGGTCTGCAGCATGGCAGGATGGCTGGTCATTTAGTTCAGTCCTAGGCAAAAGTTCAGTAATATACATCCGTAGCTCCTCCTGTGGTACTCGTGTGCACAGCCTCAGACTTTGCTAATATGGCAAATATTAGCTGGATTCAGAGATGGTCCCCTTCAGCAAGGACACAGTCCATTTATTTTGGGAGTGTCCCAACCCTACAACACTAGCCAAGCGTGACCCAGGAGATGGGGAAGCTCTGACCTACCTGAGAGCAGCGACATGTCAGTTGGGAAGACTTCTGTCCCCAAGGCTGTCTGATTCTCAGCTTGAGTGGCAAACTCTGTCTCCACAGTTGCCTCCTCCCCGGAGGGTATCCCCTCCACTCCAGGGATCACTTGGGTTGCCAGCACATCTTCTTCAAAGAATGAGGTGACCCCCTCCTCCTCTGCAGGTGGCAGAGCTAGAACAAAAAGGTATTGGAGGAAGTTTCCAAAAATTCACTGTCCAAGATGCCAGTGAAGTTCTTCACCCAAACCAGCACCCCAGTGTGCCTGACCTCCCTTGTGAAATCCCTTACCCCGAGGAGACTAGTCTACATGCCCTACAAGGGGTGGGACGGTACCTTTGAAGCAGAAGGCATGATGCCGGGACAGCGGGTGGGGAAAGCCTGTTTGGTTGTAGTGCTGGTAGACAGTTCTCACGCCGGGCGCATCCCCCCCACAGGCGGGACGGGGGCTCACGATGGGATAGCGGAGGCTGCCATCGGCTACCCAGCCAGCGTAGCATCTGTCCAGGCCCTGCTTCCAGGCGGCATGGAGCTGGCCAACAGAGGCCAGTGTGGCGTTTTGGCTCTCACAGTACTGCTGAGCTTCTGGGAAGGTGAACTGCTCTGGCTGGGTTGCGAAGAACACCTCGCCTGAGGGATGGGAGAGAAAACAGGCGTGAGGCCCTGCATCCCACCCACGCACACACAGATGTGGGGATGTGAAGCACACTTTTGCTCCACAGCCGTGCCCAGAGGAAGGGGGAGAACATACCCTTGAGCCTGTCAATGTAGCAGTACACATCGTAGGTCTCTGAGGCTGGGCGCATGCCGTATGACCGCACACCCGGAGAATTCTCTTTGTCTCCTATGCAGTTGCTTCGGGGATTCACAATGGGATACCTACCAAAAGAAGAAGAGAGGTGGTAACCCAAGGTCAGCCTTATGCACCCTGTACTGAAAGAACCTCAGTGTACTTGGGAGCACTTCACTGTTAGAGGTGCTCAGAGGCCCCAGCGTGACGTGGAAGCAAGTCCACTTACAGCTTGGGGCAATGAATACAAACTTTCCTCCACTTTTCCTACATGTCAAGGGAGCTCACTGCTGCAGGATGTATACACAGGTTAGGAAACGGGTAGGACAGGCTGAGAAGAACAGGTCTATTGACCACTAGATACCATGGCCTGGAGGAAACCTTAGGTCAGAAAAGCTTTAGATGCTGACGAGCAGAGCAGCAGGCCAGCCCAGAGTAAAGCCTCAATTTCATGGCTGAATAGTAGTTTTGAGAGGGGTCTTCCCCAAGTCAATATAGTTTTACCTGACTGTCTGGTCCCGCAGCCAACCGGCATCACATTGGTCAAAGCCAGCCTCGTAGGCAGCCTGGAGCTGTTCGGGAGTGGCAATAACTGCGTTGTTCTCCAGGCAGGCCTGCTGAGCTTGGACGAAGGAGAAGGCATATCTGCTGCTGGCGGCGCGGTAGTGAAACACCACACCTGGGGAATGAGAAGCCATGCTGAGACAGCAGATACGGGACCCCCCCTCCACTGAGGTGCATGACCAGAAAAGGTCATCCCAACAACAGTGCAAGGACCAGTGCCTGTCAAACCCACTTTGATGGAGATGCCTCATTCGCTGAGCTCCACTGCCATCGAGGATGGTGTCTGGGGATCTCTTTAGCCCTCCTCTAGGCTCTTCCTAACTTGGCTTTCCCCTTCCCTGGAGCCAGGTGCACATGGCAGTGCAGAGTGTGACCACTGCAGCTCCAAGCATCAGCCGTTGGAGCCCTTTTCAGCACATGATGGAGTGGCCCACAGCCTCCTCCTCACCCCTTCTGTCCTACTGTAGTGGAGGCACTCAGCCTGTCTCTGACCCCAAACAGGCCTGCACACCTCCAGGGACCTGGATGCCCTCTGTGACAGCAGAAGCTCAGGCTGTTTTCAGCTGAACGATTACCTCTAGGAGACACCAATCTTCTGGCTTCTCAGAGTCCTGGTGACTTACCTGTGGGGGAGATGGGCTGCTCGGGGAGGAGACCGACACCAGGGGCTGCTGTCACTCGCACCAGCTGGTCTTCCACCGTGAAGGTCGAGGCAGTCTCTAGTCCTGGTGTGGCAGTCACCCCCACGGCCTCTTCCACCGAGCTCACCTCTGCCGTTTCAGTGGTGACGGCAGTGCCTAAGGCTACAGTGGTGACGGCAGTGCCTAAGGCTACGGTGGTGACCTCTTCAGGTGCAGCCCACACCCCTGTGAGATCCACCTTGGTCACATTCTCCTCCTCTGGGGCAGCTGTCTCTACTGTGACACCGGTGGCGAAGAGATCGGGCAGGATGGTGAAGCCCTCGTACAGTTCGGTGGCAGTGGGTGTGATCTCAATGGGCTCCAGGGTGGCGATGCTGCCGCGGGCCTCCTCCTCCGTGGCGTTGCGTGGCAGAGGAAGCTCCACTTCGGTCTGGGTGACAGTCTGGACAGTGAAGGCGCTGCCCAGCTCGCTTCCCGTCTCATCGATGAACTGCCCTGGGACCAGAGTCTCAATGTCGTCCCCTAAATCAGGAGACGAAGCAGTGGTCAGAGGGGACGTGCTCAGTCTAGCAAGGCGTGCTGCGCTGGTGCTGCCTCCAAGAAGCAGCTGGGTGTTTGCCAGAAGAGCAGGGAAATCATGATGCTCTTTTAAAAACAAATAGTTTTCCTTCCTCCACTATGATTCTCCGCAAGACCCCGGCACGGAGGGCATGTCTATGAGTTAGAGGCAATGAGCCACCGCATGCTCCACAGCTGGTAAATCAAAGAGGACTTTCCCTGCTCGCCTCCCAGCTCTCCTCCCCGGGAACACCTTGCCCATATCCAAGTCTGCACTGACCTCTAGTGCCTGCTGCAAGGAATTTAAGGTGGCAGGAGGGAAGCAGGGGAGCTTGGATAACCTCCACAGCAGGTCTGAGCTGTGGGAGAAAGACAGCTGGATCCTCACACTCAGTCCATGAAGTCTCACCAGGATCGCTATCTCCTTCTGCTCTGCCCTGGCAAGGACTTAAGAGCTCGTCACATGTAATCATGTTATCCCCATCACCAAAGCAGCCAAGGCAGTCACTTGCTGTACCAAATACATTCAAACAATTTTTCTCCTCCCACATAATTTTTTTGCTCGAGTCACGTCACTGGCTGTAGAATGTGCTTAACGTGCCACTGAGCAGGTCAGCTTACAGCAAGGACGATGGTTTAAAGAGCAGCATAAAACAGAACGGGGCAGGTGAGGGAGTGATGAGAAATCTTGGATATGCAGTGAGGCAGGTCTCAGCTGGGGAGGGAGAGATAATGAGACACTGTCAGGCTTTTCCCCTAATACTGCTTTCCCTGCTCTATTTATTTTCAATTCCATTTTCCTGCTAGTTCATTTTAGCCAGTACCTCTCAGACCTCAAGGGATTCAGAGAATTAGGTACAGATGCTCAAACAAGGGCTGGCTGTACTCAGCCGTTTCAGATGCATACCCTGAGATAATCAGAAGGCTGTGGCTTGGTGGACCAGACTTTAGGTTGGCCTCGTAGCTGGATAACTCCAAGGGGTTTGGGAGGTTTTACAGGGCCTCCTGACACACTGATCATGCATGCATCTGGACACAATCGGTCTGTATCAAAGGGGTTTCAAAACATATTTTAAAATATCATTATTATTTTTGTAAAGATGGCAATCCTATTTGAATGTTGGCCTCTGGTTGTCCTGAATAGACCTGTGAGCACCTGTGAGCACCACTGTGAGGACCTATGGTGTCCGCTTTGCACCAAAGTGCAAAGCGGACACCACTGTGCTTTGGTCCCTCCTTTACACCACTGTGCTTTGGTCCCTCCTTGCTGCAGGGAGAAGAGTGCAGTTAGAAGAAAGGGGGAGTAGCTGGGATGCTCTCGACTTCCTAGGTGCAATTTTGCCCTATTTCTGATTACCAGAGACTGCTGCAGTCTCTGATTTATCCCAGCCTGGAAACTCAGGCACGTGTTTGTACCACGTCACAGCACTATACACATCTTCAGGGTCAGATCTGTTCTCTTTTTCCTTCTGTTCCATATCCAGCATTCAAAGTGTTGTACATGAAGCACCTGAGCTCTGCTCCACGTCTCCTGGAGATCTACCAAAGCTGGAAGGTGTGAGAAGACTGGGGAGAAGAGGACTGTGTTACATGCACCTCCTCAGACCCACTCCCCCCGGACAGGGCAGGCATCTGTGCACTTTCTGCATCTGCTTCATACCTGAACATGAATGGGGGACCAAGTCCTTTGCCAAACCTGCTCTTCCCCCCACCCTTTAAAAAAAAACAAAAAAAGAAAGCAGCACAAGATTAGCTCTGGCCAGGGAGCTCCCGCTTGCCGATGTGTGGAGGCACATCGCTTAGCCCCACAGCCCTGACGCACTTACCGCTATAGCAGATGGCATCATAGCGAGAGTCGGGATGAGGGTACCCTGTTTGGTTGACGTACAGGTACACTGTCCTCACACCCACCAGGTTTCCTCCACAGTTGGGACGTGCTCTGGAAATGGGGTAGCGGACGCTGCGATCGGCCAGCCAGCCTGCACTGCACATGTCCATGCCGTCCTTCCAGGCCAAGTACAGTTCTCCTGTGGTGGCCAAACGGGCTCCTAAACTGCGGCATTTGTCAAAAGCTTCTTGGAAGGTGAACTTCTCAGGGGTGGTGGCATAGAAGACTTTACCTGCAATCACACCAGCCGTTAGTGCAAGAATTAGCTGTAGAATTTATTCCAATTCCCTTTCCCCTTTCCATTCCTGAGAGTCTGGATAAGATGCAAAGTCCTGTGTGCAGCTGAACTGCAACCCCACGTTGGTGACTGTCTATAAAGACCAGAAGAAAGGGAGCCTTACAGACCGAATACATACTGGAGCAAAACATACC
>NW_010559472.1:17313-31673 GCF_000687285.1 Phaethon lepturus | reverse complement strand
GGAAAGAGGAAGAGAAAGGACAATTTCAGTTCTGATGTGCTGAATATTTCAATGGATCCCTGTCATAAGCATGGGTGATGGACACCTCTGAATGTCACACCCTCAAATGGATGACCAGAGACACGCAGGATGGCATGGACTCTTGTGGAGGTTAGACGGGCTCCACCCTCTGTACTGCATTAGTCATTTGACATTAAAATGGTCCAAGGTCTAACAAAGAGACTGTAGAGAACATCTGGCCTTGCTGCGGTATGTGCTTTTCCATCTTTAACCTGTCTTGCCCCTAGGCCCTTTGCCTCTGTATTTACTGTTGTCCAGTCTAGGCATGACCACAGCTTTGTCTGCTTCTGCATCTAGTAGCAATAAAAGCCCCAAATCACCTTGCATTTGCTCTGCATAGCAGTAGACATCATAGGTTTCATCTGGCTCGCGGACACCATAGGTCCTCACTCCTGGAAATTCATCCTTGTCGCCATAGCAGCGCTCCCGGGGCCAGTGGATGGGGTACCTGGGGGAGAGAGGTGTGTAAGGAGTGGGGGGCAGGACCCTGGCAGCCGCAGCGAAGCTGGGAGGAAGCTGCAGAGCACCGTGTGGTGTGATCGTTCGTGGCTTTCCCTGGGTTATGGGGAAGGACAATCTGCTGTCCTGCCCTCCTTCTGGTGGTCCTGAGTACAGCAGGTCCCTGGGAGCACCAACCAAAGCCATCAGACCAAGGTGCCTCCCCAGCAGGGGACCCACAGCTTGGTACGGTTGAGCCACGCCTGTGGGTCTTGGCATAGCATCTGTTTTGTTCATGGAGGATGAAGGATCAGGATTAAGCCATTGTCCACTCAGCTGTCACCACCAGCTGAGGAGGACAGTGGTCACTCTACTTTCCTACTATAGATTCCCCCCAGCCAAGAATGGCTTGCAACCCACCACCTTGCGCTGCACCCCAGCAATTGCAACAGCTACTGTTTAGCAACTGTTTTTCAACCCTTTTCAGTCGGTGGCTTCATTACAGAAGCCCTTCCCTGACGACCCTGCTGTAGCTTTGCTTTCCCCGGCACTGCTCATTACCTGACAGTCTGATCAGCCAGCCAGCCGGCATCGCACTGCTCGTACCCGTCCTCGTAGGCGGCTTGCAGCTGCTCGGGGGTAGCAATGACAGCGCTGTTCTGGGTACAGGCCTGCTTTGCTCTCTCGAAGTTCAGGGTGTACCTTGTGGAGATTGCTCTGTAGTGGAATACGATGCCTGGAAAACACAATGGTCATCACTCACACATCTGCTGGAGAGGAACCAGCCCTTCCAAAGAACGTAGTGATTTAAAGAACAGATACTACATGTCCACTAGAAACAACGAACTACTTATGCTGATTGTCTGTATTTGAGCATCTCAAGCCCAGGGTGACTTGATGGGCTCCTTTCACAGGACCTTGTGGAGCACATTGGTGACCTAGGACAGTAACAGCTCCACCATGGTGCTGTGACAGTGTCATGGTGCATTAAAAGCCAGTACCTGAACAGTAGTGTGAACACTGGGAGGAAACCCACCTCCCAGCACGCAGAGCTGTATCACTGTGAGAAGGACTCAACACTTTCCCGATACAGTGGTTTAAATGGTGCAGTGGTTTAAATGCATGGTTCAGAAGTCAGCCAGTGGGGCAGAGCAGGGACCGTGCTGCTGTGCAGGTCTGAAAGCTGCAACCCCTCAAGGTCCTGCTCAGGACCGAGGGTGCAGACTGTCATCCACCATACAAACACCCAGGAAACAAGAGGTAAATCCACTTGAAATTTCCAGATCTTCTGCGAACATATCCAAGTTGTAGTTTTTGATGAACAGGGATCTTTACAAGGGCTGTCTGTCTGTACACTCTGGGCTGGCATGAGCAGATCATTAAGTGGAAAATTTGCCAGGAGGCAATGAGGGAGGGTCCCAGCCTCCACTCTCAGGTATACACTCCAGTGTGTGCTACCAGCAGAGACCTGCTGGTTAACTGTTGTAGTAGAAGCTGTGTCCCTGGCCTACACTGAAAGCAAAAACCACGGTAAAGGATTGTTGAAAACTTAATTTTTGTTATTTTATCCACCTATTACTAGGATAAAACCTATGACTAGGATGGGCTTTATAAGACTACAGGGAAAGTTTTTCCAGAACAGACCGATTCTCCAGCTGAGGGCATCCCATCTCCTAAAATGTTTGGAAGAAATAAAAGGTCTTACAACAGCCCTGATCCAGCTTCACCCCTCCGAGCAGTAGCCCAGCGTATCCAGTACCACCTCCCGCCAAGGATGTCATCTTGCTGTCTCTGTAACTCACCTTCTGCCAGAAGGGTCATTTTATTGTCATGCATTCTGCCATGACTCATTTTACTGGTTTGTTTAGTCTGGTCCTAGCCTGCTAAAGTAAATGCCTGGCCCATGGCTTCTGCGCATCTGCCCAGGGCCTCATCTGTGACCTGACCAGAAGAGTTTATGCCTATGGGGAGAGCAGTACCACCTCCTCTGCCCATATATTTCTTTTCCCCTTCTGCCTAGGCCAGGCAGCAAGATATTCAGAGGGAAGAGCAAGGGCAGGATCCCACCTTTCACTAGGACCTCTATTGTGTCTTGTCTGTCCTCAATGCCGTACATCACTTCACAGCGATAAATCCCAGTGTGGTTGGATCTCAGCGCCTTGATTTCTAAGGTGGCATCGGTGGGGATGGCGGGGTAATTGGGCAAAGAGATCGCCTCCCTGTACTCGGTGTTGAGACGGATTTTCCCACCGGTCGCCACTAGCAAGACGACTTCGGTCCCGTTTGAGAGTTTGCTCCATTTGATCCGCGGGGTCAGCAGAGCACTGGTGTCTTGTTCCTCTGGGATGTTGAAGTAACAGGGGATGTTCAGGGAGCTTCCCAGGACAACACGCAGGGGAGACTGCTCAGGTATCTTCACTTCCAGGCCATCACTACTGTCTGCCAGTTCACAAGCAAAGCAATGGTTACATCGATAATGCATTTAATCAAAAATACCCAGTGCTTCCATATGCTCCAATGCCTCTATATGCTTTGTAAACCTGTACCCACGTATTCAGACATAAACTTTTTGGTCTAGTTTGCCGAAAATAACTTGCAAAAGGGAAGTTACAACCATGACCCTTGCACCATGGTTACCCTTGGGATTTGGACCAGTGCTGGATGCAGGAATTAAGGGAATGAGGGGCTCTGTTGCAGTGTAGCTGCTGCCCATGATAGGCAATCACACCTGATAGGGTTTAAGACAGGGGAATGCTGAAATTCCCTTGGTTTCCCCATAAATCTGCCTTTGCCTGCAGCTATCTCCCTGGCTCCCCAAGCACAAGGACAGGGACAGGCTATGGCACAGCAGCCATCCAAATAAAGGAACCCTGTGTGTAGGCAGAGCAGATCTTGGGTACACTTATTTCTGGCAGCTGCTCACGCTCGGGGATGGGACCAGAGTGCAGCACTTTGCTCAGTCCCGCTTTCCTGCTCGCCGGGGCACGTACCTGAGAGCTCCACAGAGACGGCAGCGGTGATGACTTGCAAACACACAAACACTAATAGTAAAGTGGTCATAGTTTACCTGCAAGAAACAACACGGGGGAAAGGATTTAGGAGAGCTGCATGTTCATAGGGAGCGGAGCGCTGCGGATGCTGCTGTGGGGCAGCTCAAGGCTCTCGGCCACCCCTTAAGCCTCCTACACGTGACTGGCAGTGAAAGCTGGTCCTTGGGGAAGGACGTTGTCTCGAAGTGCCTCTTGCTTCAGGAAATGAGTCCGTGAGACAAATAAATAAGATACTCTGCTATGTACAACAGACTGAAGTGTTATTATAGATCACTCATTATATTGCTCTCCCATTCTCCCTCTTGTGATTCAGTCTTCCCTGTGGAGCAGAAAGACAATTTTCCAACAGATCTTCACACTTATTATATACTTACTCAAGAGGGACCATCACATCCACTAAGCTTTCGCCTCAGAACAGGAACTGCCCCTCACCAGCATCCTCCATCCAAGCCAGCACTGGCTCTTGGGCTAGATGATTGGATGTGTTTTGTATACCTTAAAATGTTCTGAAGGGAAATCTGCCCTCTATATGGTGAAAAGCCAAAGGTTATAATGCTTTGGTCCAATACTCCTGCACTGACAGCATACCTAGCCTTGACTGCAAATGGACCCTGAACTGATACAAGAAATCCACAGGATACAATCCTGGGCGTCTTAACTCCACCTAAAAATACCCTTTTGGGACCTCTCAATTAGTCAGAGCAACCTGCTACTTCTGAAAGCCTTAGGAAAGGAGAGGAACATCCTCCTGACATTGAATGGCAGAAGCAATACAGGGAGGCCAACTAAATTAATCCTAACTGGATCATCACCCAGTATAATATAATGAGATTTTGAAGAGCCACAAATGCTCAAGTTGATTTTAATATTTCAAATAAAAATGATGTCCTCTGGCAACACAGCATCATTTGGCATCGCATTTCAGCACTGACTCAGAAGGAAGGACCACACCTACTGAATCACTGGTGTTTCCTTTGAGGTCACCTGTCCAAATATTGGCTGTTTAACTCCTGTGATCTAGAAAGATCCCATCTGACTTCAGCTGACAGGGAACATTCTGAGTATACACCTACTGACCTTGCAGAAAAGTCCATTAAATATCCTCACTGGCACAAGAGAAATCCAAAAATAAACCTCATTTTGTACACTCCAGCATTAGCCTTTCACTTACGAAAAAATTGACCTCCATGCACTCATTCACTTCAACCTGACACATCACAAAATCTTATCTTTGTGAAATCTTTAGTTAATAGAGACACCTATACTGGCAGCAAAGGGGACAGAACAGGGCTGGAACACATCAGCAGAGAAGCATGGAGGCTTGAGTTTGCAGCCGTAGGTCTGAACAAGATTGAATGGACATATCTCAATTTCTGCTGGGCTTGGGAATAAAATATCAGGTAAGTGTCAACCTCAGGAGGAAACTGTGGAGTTGTGAGTCTGTTTGGGCGTCTCTCCCATTAGGAATGATACCTGCATAAGCAATGTATTATGATCCTCTTCTGCAGCATGACAGTTGACTTCATTTCCCTCTACTGATGGCCAGTACCAAGTCAACGGCCATGCTGCAGAAGAGGTCAAAGTGTTTGGCAGCCTGTACCTGAAGGATGGCAGAGGGATGTGCCCATAGCGTGGGCTGTGGGGGGCAATGAAGTGCTCTGCTTATCAGTAAGCAAGAAGAATTGGAAACACCATCTGCTACAGGTAAACAGTCTGAAATCAGCTTGGCTAAACAGCTGTACCCGAGAGTCCTTAAAGAGCTGGCTGAGTAAATTGCTGGCCCACTGATGTTCCTTTATAATCTGCGCTGGAGCACTGGGGCAGGTCCCGAATACTGAAGCACTGTGCCAATAGTCAGCCAAGATATACAACGATGAGCCTCATAAAACATAAACACGCTAGTTTGATTGACATAAATTCCAGGCAAAATAATGGAAAATCTGATACAGACTTCAATTCATTAAGCACTGAAGAATAGGCGCAATATTAATGTTATTTGAGGCACTTGTATATAAAACAGGTGCTTCCAAACGTGGTTTTATTAGTTGGCGTGACTCTAAGTTTGTCTGATAAAGCTACCTGCATGGTTGTAATTAATATAATATAATTAGATTTTGATAAGCTTTGACTTTGACAGGGTTCCATGATATGAAGATATGTAATGGCAGTAGAACATACATTAAAACGGCTTAGCAGAAGCCTAGCTGGCAGGTCTCTAAAAGAAGCCATCTGAGGGACACTGACGTTGAAGGAGATATTTCTGATGGGTGTCTACATGGGTCAGTATTAGATCCAGTGCGTTTCCAAATAGACCGTATTTTAATAGAATCAAATATAAAATTTTACAAGGGACGCAGAACATGCCTGACAATGGGACGTTGCGTCCTAGAAAGCAGTCACTCGGGAGAGCTACTGCCATTCTGTGCCATAAAAACAAACAGGGATACCTCTCTGTGCCTCGGCGGTAAGCGACGGGAATGCTGTGGGTGCCTCTGGGTAGGCGTGAGGATATCAGAAAAAGGTGCCGCAGAACATACCCACCAGCAAGGATCTGTGGGCTGAAGGAAATGCTTTATGGGGAAGGCTAAAAAGTCTGAACCTAATTACTGTAACAGAAAAGAAAAAACAAAAGACTGAGAAGTTAACAGCAGTGCACAGATGTTGTTTCATGCAGAAGCTGCTGGTGCCAAAGGGCTCTTTAATCTACAGAAAGTCATCACCAGAACTAATATCTGGGAGCCACACGCCAGGTAAGCCCAAATGGGAAAGAAAGCCCACATTTTACACAGGGGGTGATGGGTCCTTGGAGCTGCTACCAAGGGAAGCAATGGCATTCCTATCCGTTGGTAGCTTTGAATCCAGACTTGAAGGATTCCTTGGAAGACGTGGCTTAGGCAAACACAAGCTAGTGGACTCAGTATGGAAGTAACAGGGTGAGGTTTGTGGGGCCTGAATTCCCAGGCAATCGGCCCGGAATGGTCCCTTCTGACATTAAAATTCATGAACACAAATGTATCACTGTCTCGATCTCTGCTCTTGTGTTACTCATCTTGCCTGGCTCTAGGCAGTACAAAGAATCATGTTTATGAATATCACACACATTTTTTACCTGCCTTGGAGGATCTAAGGCAAAAAAGACATCCTGTAAAATTAACCCCCTTCCCCACTCAATCTCAGCCAGCCATGCCTGCAGCCTGCACAGGGCAGGCATCCCCCAGCTCCGTGTCGGGCAGGGAGGAAGGGGCTCGGGGGCGAGCTGCCGGTGGAGGAGAAGGATACGGGCTTAACCTGGGGTTTGGGGAACTCCTCCAGGTTATAGACCAGTCACTGCTAACACATGAAGCACTGCAGAAAACCTGAAGCAGACACAGATTCTACGTTTTGGCATATCTTTAAGCTTTGGGGGGAAACTGAAGTCCACTGTCTGAAGCATATTCTTGTTTAGTTAGGGGAATGCTTCCTACAAGAACAAATAACTGTGGGACCGTGCACGCAGAGCCTTCCTAGAGTAAGTCACTGCTTTCACTATGGACCAGCCCAACATCGACTGAGGACTGTCTCCCTGGAATGAACTGAGGTTGTGGGTAGGCTCAGATTATTTCTACTAGCACCATCCCAAACCATCCATCCAGTGGATGTCCTCCTTTCTCATCCGCCGAGTAAAAGGAGAAATACAAAGGCAAAGATCATGTGAGTCCTGGGACCTGGGGTGGACCCTCCAGGGCAGAAGGCACTTCGAGGGGATTCAGGTAAAGGACACTCTCCCAGCCATTAGTAACTAAGTCTTTAGTCATGATACCTGCTCAAGTATTAAATAAAAGTTCTTACTTCTCCAGGCTCCTTAAATCAGGTATCTTTCAGCAGGCTCTGCATTTTGCCAGAGTACAAGTAAGCTGAATAGCCCTGAGTGTCATACGATAAACTCATCCAAGAGAGGCAGGCGGCTTCAGACCCGGATTGACTAGAAACATCCTAGAACATGGAATCAGAGATGTTTAAATAAACTGGGAGCTGGCTGGCTGAAAAGACTTTCAGAGTCCATGTCTACAGCAAACTGGTATTGTTCTGAGTCCCACACAGCCGTTATTTCTGTGTACACTGGCAATGGGTAGGAGGAGAGCAGGTTCATCTGTGCATCAGTTAGTCATCACAAAACATAATGCCCTAAATAGAGGAAATTCACTGTGTCCCAAAAGCTAAGATGAGCCCATGTACTCCTAGTCTTATTCAAGCTTTATGTTGATCTTTCACAAGGAAAAATAGCCTCATATGATAACAGCTGAGACCAGCAGTATCTTTGTAGTTTGGTTTAGTCTTGGAGAAAAAAGCCCAACCTCCTCCTATCCCACAGAAGCTCAGAGGCAACAGCTTTTTCTTGTGAGCAGTGGTTAAACAAATCACAATAACAATGTTTTGGGTGTATTCTGTGGAAGAGTTGACTCCCTGCCAGTAAGAAACCCAACCTACTCCTCAGGGTGCTGTTTGCAATGTTGATCTCCATTTTTCATTCCACTTAAGCACACCAAAGAGATCCAACCCTGAGTCTGCACACAGCTCTTGTTGGGATTCACTATGCTGGGAATGCCTTTGATTAACATCCCATTGTTACAGCAACAGTTCCATGCTGCAATACTTCCACTCCACGTTGTCTCAAGTGGGATATCTAAGCACATGATAATGAGCAAACAGCTGCTTGAAGGAGCAGTTCTGGAAGGAAGGAAGTAGACAGCTGTCTGTCTGAGCAGACATGGATAGCATAGATGATGGAGACCTGGTCTGTCTAGCCAAGGGAACTGGGGAGGTCGTTTCTGTCATTCTAAAGCAACATCTAAACCAGATCTTATAACACATACCTAAAAACTGATAACCCCTCTCCAGAGAGGTCAGAGAAGAGGAGGGTGATTAGCTCAAGTGTGGATGTTGTCGCTACCGAGGTGCGAAGCCAGATTAGATGAGCTGCGCCCAGGAGCATGAAGGTACAGTTCAGTGCATGGAAGAACTGACCTGGAGCGGTGTGTGCTTGCTGAGACAGGATCCGGCACAGAGGAAACATATTCAGGGATAAGGAAGAGCCTGAGCTGCATGACTGAGCAAAGGCAGAGAAAAGCCTGGAGCAGGCTAAGCAGTGGCAGGAACGTCCTCTGCTCAACATTTTACTGATGTCTCCCAGCTATGACTGAATGGCTAAGTAGAGATGGGGACCCCAACACGTTTGGAGTACAGTCAATATCCCTAACATATATGTCATAAATAACATAGACTTCCGAAGATAACTTGACTACTTTTTTGAAAACAATTGAGGTAGCCTGGCTATTACAAAAAGGTGAGCTACTGAACCCATAGAAGCTATCAGGTCACTGCTGACAAGCTCCAATTCAGTTGCAGGACCTTCATCTTCTAGTAGAATAAGTCATGTTGAAGAGACATTCTGCAGACAGGTTGGTGGAGCTCCTCCTAGGGTGACTACTAAGAGAGGATTGTCCAGGCTGTAGTGGGAAGCACTAGGAGAGACTATTTCTTGCAGCACAGAGCTGTACACACAAGCAGCAATGGTCACGCTATGCTTTCTGGAAGGTCCATGCTACAAAAACACCTTCCAGCCCTGTAGATTACTTTCTTTTAAAACTCCATTTGGGCTTGCTGTGAGAATGGCTGGAGCAGGCGGCTTTTGTGCTGAGAAGAAAGGAGGAGGTAGGACAAGTTACACAAGGTCATGGCTATGCCTCTGCATCAGAATAACTGTCCTTTGGTGCAGAGTACCAAGCAGTCTGGAGGAACAGAAAACCAACCAAACTGCCACAAAAATCCTACCTTCTCTAACCAGTGACCTAGACAGAAACAAGACCCTCTCCAATTCAGCCTGGGCCAGGAAAAATTCAGGAAAAGCTCTTGCCTTTCCAAAAAGACAGTTGGGAAACGCTGGTAGGCTCAGGAGCTCTCCACCTCAGAGAACAACTGTCCCTTTCACTGAAGTTTATTGCCACTTTATTTTTTGACTAAGGCCGTGCTTCTGTATCAGGTTGCGTGCAGACTGTCCTAAATTGGCTGCATATAAATATGTTTATTTGAGAATCTATATGTGTGTGGAGGGAAGTGTGTACATATGTGCAGACAGGTTTAGTCCATTGCTCTTCCAACCCTGTCCCCAAGTTTTCAGAGGACTGAAGAATCTGGAGGGAGCAAGAAAAGGAGAAGTCACTACAGTGAAAGTCCAACAAAGTGCCTACACAGTAAGACTGTACAGTGGAAAATAGCCAGATGGCCCATTTGCAGCACAGTCTAACTTGTTTGCTTGCTGGAAAGTATTTTCTGTTCTAGTCTATTTTAATTGACTCCCATCTGCAGTTTCTCCCGTGGCCGTTGCTTGTTCCAGACCATTTTAATCACCCTTGTTGCAATTAAGTTTATTTTCATCACCCTTAATCCAGATGTTATCCTTTTTTTTGGGATGGAGGCAGGTAGGTCATCGTAAGCTTCCTTTTTTCTCAATTTTGGAAGACCTTTAATACACTTATGTATTGTTTCTGGCAGCTAATAAAATGCCACTCATTACCTAGAAGATATGCCTGGGCATAAAAAAGGTATTTCCAAAGACAATATTTCCTTTAAAATTGTGGATATAAAGAAGCTCCTGAACAAGAGTCAAAACCAGCACTACTCATTTAGCCTTGGATTCTCTTTCTTCAGCTGGTTTTCCATCCTCTGAATACTCCCCATCAGGGAACAGACCTGAGTTTCTCTAGGTCACCTCCATCCAGCCTTATTTCAACACTATTATTTTCAGGCACTAGCACTGGGGACCAAGGTTTTGGTGAGGTCTGAGGAGACACCATCACCCAGCAGAGACATCAGGAGGGTTCTCATGTCTGTTTGGACAACATGTCCCATGTCCTTGTAGGCTTCAGCATCAAACGGTTGTTTCTCCACCACGTGAAACTACAGACCCTTCCTCTATGATCTCTACAAACAAACACTTCATTGTCCCTCTGCATGTTCACAGTCTCTGTGCAGGACTGAGAGCTTTTCTGTTGAAAACCTCAGTCTGGTCCAGGAAATGGGAGGGAAGGAAGGGGGGGAAAAAAGTGAGGAGGGTGGGCAAAACCAGTTTTATTTCTTCTTCTTCTTTTTTTAAATAAGGCAAACTTTGGAACTGAAATATGGCAATAAATGCACTCCTGTGATTTTTCATGTTTTTTCAGCTGTAAAGAAAATAGGAGAAATATTCCATTCTGTCTGGCTTCCAAACCATTCTGAGAGTAAGGTCTTTATGTACAGAGCAGCTTGGATGCTGCTCCTGCCTGCTCTGTGTCTGAAACCATCCCTGGAACAACAAAGTCCTTTTTTCCCCAATCAGAAAGACACACGGCAGTAACTGCTCAGATATTTTGTCATCGAGGGATGTAGTCCTCCACACGCTGACAGTCTTGCAGCATTGGCTGCCTGGATTGCCACAGGAGTTGGCAAACTGACGGCACCGAGGCGTTCTTAGTGCATAAGGCACAAAACAGAGAACGCCTGTTGAAGACTAGGAATAACGTCAGGCTTCACCTCAAGCCTCATCTGGCTCCTGTCCTCAAGCACCCCTTGCTACTGCAGGCATCAACACAGTCAGACACGGCTCTGCTAATACACCCTGGTCATGGCATCAGCGTGCCCCTCAGCCGGAACCTGTGGTCCAGAGCTCCGCTCTGTCCTCCTCCACAAAGACCCAAAGTTGCCTGGACCTGTAATTTTGGTTCTATGCTATTCCATTTTCAGTGTCTTTATGATTTTTCTTTCAATAAATGAGTTGCAGTCTGTTATAATTTGACTGTTTAGCTAATTATATTGTATGTACAATACAGGAAAAGCCAAAATACCGAAGGATATATAGACATGCTTTCAATAAGCAAGACGCCACAAGAAATCTTAGCAAAACCTAAACAGTCATATGCTAGGTTCAGTTTGTGATCCAAGCTCAGACATATGGTCTGGAACAAACGTCTTACTGAACACAAAAAGCTTTATAAGCATTTATCTCTTTTCTGGTGTCTACCACAGAAAGTCTCTCATTCTGCCCTGATTTACATTACATCTCCATTAACTTCAGAAGCACTTCTCCCTTCTTTTTTTTTTCTTCTTTTCTTTTTTCCCCCCCCCCCGAGAGATTAGAAGCAAACTAAACACAGGCTCCAGAACAGCAGAAACTCATACTGCTGGTCACCCCAAAACTAGCTCTCTTGCATGAAAACCAGAACTGTCTGTCACTGGCAACCAGCAATTTTCCTACCCTCCATGGACAGAGAAGTTGCAAAATGTCCATTATGGCGAACAGATGACAGCTGGAGCCTTTCATGCAAGGTGTGGGATCAGCACCAAGTCCTGTGCTGCCATGGCTCTGAGTGTCTGCTCAATGTGGAAAGCAAGAGCCGCATTCAAACAGCCCCTAGAGCCTCTAAATTCAAGGGAACAATGAGCCTTTGAGACTAGCTGAAGCTCACACTCAAAATCCTCTCTACTCCAAGGGGAGAAAAAGAAGCTTCTAAAGATCAATTCATCTCCCTATGAAATAGATGTCTCAGTTGAGGACCTGTAAAGAGTGGTTCAGCTATTTCTCTCTTGGCTAGTAAGGGACCCTGGAGCACTGTTAGACATCTAACTTTTAGAGATGGGAGGGTGATTATGCACTTCGTAAAGTCCCCTTATACCCTATTTTTTATGCACAACAGTTGGATGTAATCGGGATGTATCCCTTTGCTTGCAGAGAAGAATTTAATCTACAAAGAAGCAATGGAACGTGGAAATCTCTTTCCTCCTGGATATGCTGTCTCTTGGGAATGACAATCACACATCACCCTTCTTCTTTGGTTGCAAGAGGCAGAGAAACGATTATATCCCAGGGAAAGAAAGAAACAATCTACAATTTTCTGGAGCTGCTGTCAGCCGTGAGCAAAGCTCCCCTAGACACAGGAAGGAAACCCACCAAAACACAAAAGAAGAGAAACCAGATCCTCCCTGGATGTCAGGTGTGAAAATGACAGCTTGGGCCATGACCCAAGGAAGTGAAGAACAAGCCCTTCAGGCGACAGCTTTCTCCATTCAAATGCACCAGCTCACTGTAAAACCCACTGAGAAATCGAAAGCTGTTGTTTCTGTGCACCTAGGATCCAAGCTACCTAAGCCTAGTACAGAGCAGGAGAAAGGGAAGACTGAGGGACCTGGAAAAACCTCCTTCTATTAACTTGGTAGGGCTGCTACCATCTACCCGCTCTAAATCACCACATAAGCATCGCTCCAAGCGGGCATCAGTGAAACAGGCAGGCAGGTCCCCTGCAGATGCTGAGAGAGTTCGTGTGGGGCGGGTAAAGCTCAGCCGACCGGCAGCAGCTACTTGCCCCGGTTGGGGGGATAGTCCACTACTCTGCTGGAGTCTGTGAAATGATGCACAGGCTGTGCTGGAGACTTTAACTTGTGCAGAATTTGACTTTTCACTTGTTTCATGAGTACGCTGAGACCTCATTTGTGCAAAGAAGCAGCCTTAAAAATGAGAAAACATCCCTCTCTGGCTACGGAACAAGATGCAAATGTGGCTGCAGAGACGCAAATCTCTGCAGTGCTTCTATGCTGGCATGACTATCTTCTGCCTTGCTTCTCCTCTGCTCTGACCCAGCTCAGCTCTTCAGAAGGCTGCTTTTCCAGAAATCCATAAAGCCTTTAAAACCATATTTTAATACAGAATCCATAAGTACGCAGACTTAAGTCTTAACTGACTTTGCTAGTTACTGCCCAAATCTGATATCTGTTAATACTCTGCTATCCAAAATTGCCCTGCATGCCAGCATATGTGCTCCTAAGAAACGTGATGTGAAAGTTCACCTAACAACGCACTGGGGAGGACTGGAAGAGACATCATGAAGCTGGTCCCTGTCAGCTTCACAATGGTAAAGATTTTTCCTCTTGCTGTGCCTCAGGTGGAGATAAAACGTCACGCTGTCTTGGAAAGTCAACAAACTTAGGAGATTCAAGGTGAGAACCACAAGACCATGTGCATGGTTGCAGGACCTCTCTAATAACTGCACATTTGGGTCATGCTAATGACATGTAATGTGGACCACATTTCAGATTGGTAGCAGTTGTGTAATATCGTGCAGAGCCTCGGCTTGCATTAATGTCCCTTCAGGTCAATAGGCACCTCTTATAAGATACGCAGGCTGCAACAAGCTTTTGCTAAGGACACCTTCTACTGATGTGCTACATGCATCATGCTGCACCACGAGCAATCATATCCTATCTGGCCTTTGCATTACCAAGTGTTGCATGCTGCTGGTGCTTAACAGCAGTAAAAGCAACCTTCCATCCAGCCTGGAGGAAGAGCTTCCAGCTTCATCACAGTCTCAGTATCTCCCTCTTTTTGCTCCCCATTTTCTCTTCCAAAGTTGGCACCTGAAAGTTTTCTCTGCATTAATTCCAGACATTGTGTAAACACTGTGCTTAGATTTACTTAAATGAGCCTGTTTCAGCCCTAGCTTTCCTCCCAAGTAGATTTCCTGTCTCATAAATTCAAGACATGCACAGTTAACTTTGCTGGGAAGGTTGAATCTAGACTCGATCCTCCATTTGGGATGACCTGGAAGACAAACGGGCAAATGTCATGGGAGAGGGCCTGGGGCTTTCTGGTTACTGGCTGAGGAGCGGGGAGACATCCTGCCGCGTGCTGTTCAGGAGGTAGTGCCAGTGGTCCAAGTGAGTGTTACTACTTGCCCACTACTACAAGTCTGTAAGATGTGAAATCTACCAATCTTGGCTTTTTTTTTCTTCATAACCTCAGAAGAT
>NW_010559472.1:13608-17282 GCF_000687285.1 Phaethon lepturus | reverse complement strand
CCTACTGAGCGGATCACTAGCATTTTCAGTGGAGAAGGAAGGTTTTGCTATTTTCTCCTGTTTCCAGGTGCTCAAACCCTTTGTCACCCCTTAGAAAGGCACATGCGTATCAAACATTCACAAACTCCTTGTGCAGGCAAGCAAAAAGAGTCTCCTAGGACTGAAAGAGCCTTTCCTCTTTGATTCATAAGTCTCTAGTCACTAGGACTTCAGATATTTTTTCTGGCAGCACTGTGAACCCCCAACCATAATGCAAGTATGGGTTTGCTACTGCTGACAAAGGCTCTCGCTCACCCCCGAGCCTGAAGAAGGGTCTTTATCAGAACGTTGGAGTAGGTTTTTGTGAAAGTTGTCTGCTGTCTGGGACTGATATGATGAACCTCAGTTCTGGAGGCACCGGTCTGGCTTTGCCTTCCAGTTTGTGGAGAGAGCACACAGCATAAAGAGAGACCACAGACTTCACATTCAGACTATAATGAGGGTTTTGCTGCCTTGGCTGTGTTGAGGAAGACTCTCCTACTTCTCAGTTTCCTCTGCCAGCAAACCTCAGACAACTAGACAAAAACAAACCTCTGACAACTAGAGCACAAAACAGCCATGCCAGCTTGCAATGCTCCCAGCAGTGTAGGAGACTGAATGACACAGGAAGGATTAAGAACAAGAAGCAGCTTTTCACTCCCATCTCTGTTTCTGGGAAAACTTAAGCAATGGCTGGGCATCGGACCCCCTGAAACTGCCTCGTGCATGACAGCAGGAGAATGGGTTGCTGTCTCCTCTCATTTCCTCCTAGACCGGTTTCCTCAGCCCACTTTGTCCCCCTCTCAACGGTTTTAGCAGTGGTAGAAGATGATGTGGACCACGGACAATGCACTCCCCCTCGCCTCCCTTCCAGGGACCGAGTCACTCAGCGGGCGGGCGCTGAGCAGGGACAGCGTTCGTGGCTACTGTCTGGCTGTACAAACCAGGGGCTTTCTTGTAAGTGTGCAGAGGGTTTAAGGCCCTCTTAAAATCTCACCAGCCTATCTCTCCTTTCAGGTTTTTCCTTTATATTCATCCCCAGTCACTCCCCCACCCAGTGCCATCTCAGGGCACCTGGTAGCCCTGCATCCCTGTACAATTCCTTCCCTTTTTTGTGTGCTCAAACCGTTCACGTACCAGGAGACCGTTCTGGCATTCAGTGCCCTCCTCCCTCTTAGCCAAGACACACAGTGTGTATTCAACTCAATTTAACTGGCTCAGTCAATAAGTTCCCTGTTTATTTTAATATTGCTCCATTCCTTTTGGGGGACAGAGGTACCTCAAAGCGCAAGTCAACTGCCCTGTCCTGCACCAGTCATTCTGAAAGGATTTCACCGTGTTGGGAACACTGAGGGATGCTCAGGTCTCCTTGCTAGGGACAGTCCCACTGGGCACGGACACTCATCCACTGTTCCTATTCACTTGTCAAGTCACTTTATCTGAACAGTAATTCCTGCCTCTGGTTCAGCCTGTTCTTTCTTCTTGGGAAGAAACCAACAGGGACTCCAGGCAGAAAATAAATCTGCCTCTTGTTTTTTTCTACTATAGTGATGCTTTTGAACCAAGCCCAATTGTACAGCGGAAAACAAAACATGACAAGAAAGAAGATAACAACAAAACAGTTCACAGACAAACAAGCTTGTTTTAGGTTTACCACAGAGAAAACCATCCATCAGAGACCTCTACAGCTGTAAGTCCTACTTTATGATACTAGCAGAGAGTTGGAAGAGAAGGTGATGGAAAAGATGCCTAAGAAATTGTCCTCTTCTAGCCACTGGCCCCTCCATAAGGGTGGATGCCAGTCTCTGCGTGATGTATTCATCCACACAGCACAAAAGATAATGGGAGTCCTCAGCTTGGGAGAGGGAATAACTGGCAAAAGGGGTTTCAGATCCCTGACTGAGATTTCCATTTTAGGTCAGTCCAAAACTTCTCCAAGAAAGCCCTTCAAACAAACACTTTCTGAAACTAGCAAGAAATACAAAAGGATAATTTTTTATCATATGACACCCATTGCTCAATCCAAAAATGAATCACAGCCTTTTGCTTTTTTCCAAAGGAGCAATCAATGTCTTCACAAAAATCTGCCCTGTTCCCTTCTAACACATGGTGAAACTAGCCTGGAGAGCAGAAACATCGCATTTGAAAAACCACCGATCTCTTTGACCTGAATGTATGTTATGTAAATACATAGAGAGCTTTCTCTCTACATATACATGAGTTTATAAATGGGCTTAGGTACGATATTACTTAGGAAGCAACTGTGATGATGTGACATTGAAAGAGAGAGCAAGACGGAGACAATTAGCCTCTCCAAAATTAGTTTCAGTCTAGGGCCAATGAATGCATATCAATAATCTTTTCATTACAGCTCAGATCTCAGGGCTCCGCTGAACTACCCCAGCACAGGCAGACAACAGTCCCTGCCTTAAAGATCTTGCAATCCGGAAAGTATGCTGCTGACCCAGCCTAGAGAGCACAAATGTGAATTTGGGGAGACTGTGGGAATCCTGAATAAAAGCAAGGCTCTTGCATGAAATATAAAATCATTCTGTGAGGTGTAGACTGTGAAGGGAAAGAAATTTATCCTTAGCACAAGCCACAGACGTTTGGAGAGCCACTACGGCTAAGCCCAAATCTACAGTTTGCTAAGCAAAGTCCATATGTCATACCTTCAAAAGGAGAAAGCGAGGTATGAAGGAAACCAAAGCAGTAATTAGATGGGAATACAAAGTTTTCTGAGGCAAATAAATTCCTATGCATGAGATGTGGTTGAGGGAGAGAGCCAAAACATTGCCCGGTGTTTGGTGAAACGTTCTGTAAGAGCAACAAACAGAAAATGTTGTTTTTCCAGAGGTACATGGAACAGCTTAAAACCAACAGTGCCCACGTTTTGGGGAACAGAAAGGCACCAACACAGATCCCCTTGTAGGCAAAATAACTGCCTAGCGAAGTGTTTCAAACCAGCAAATATGCTCCTGCATTGATGAAGGATATGTGGGCTTTAAAATGGATGCTGGAGCATCCTACACCGGTATTTTAACTCAGACACAAAATACTAACAAGAGAAACTGTATGAAAGTAAAATTTGTTTTATACTATAGGCATAAAAGACCAATTCAAAGGGAGGTAATAATTACAATCTATTTTAACCAGACTATTTTGTAATTCTTCCAATAAGATGGTCAGGTAAATTACCTGGTGGCCAGATCCAGTTATCACTGGAATCGGTAAAAAAGATGCCATGTACCTCTGAAGTTAGGAACATTAAGCCCAAGTTCTGGTATTAAAACCTAGTCTAGACAAATAAGTGCTTGCAAGTCTCAAACAGAGAGCAGGGAGAGCTCTTAAAAGGAGCTCTAAATCCCCACAAGTTTGTACAGAGCACTCTGCTTTCAGACAGAAGAATTAATTCCACAAGACGATATAACAAGGAAAATCCTGCTTGGCTTTTACACACAGTAGGAGAACTGGATCTAATCACACATAACCTTTGGGCACTGTCACGGTGCAGGCTGCAGATTGTGGTAATTCCATAGCTACCCCTGAAAAGCCATCACAGCATTAATGCACATTGATCCACACCGTTTAAATAAACCACACGATGGGAGCGACGTTCAGTAAAACTAGTTGACAGCTAAATGTTCAAAACAAAA
>NW_010559472.1:10419-13577 GCF_000687285.1 Phaethon lepturus | reverse complement strand
GCATTACTGCAAATGTGGCTGAATGAGTCACACTTTAAGTTAATGATTTTTAATGGAAGTATGTGGGGAAGGTGAGGGGCTACAGCTGATATTCGCTCTGGCCCTCAAAGGTTGGTCCATGCAGACCCCAGGCTTGTCCAGCCACTGTCTGGGGCCTCCCAAGCCCCCTGTGCAGCCTTGAGGATGGTCAAAAGCCACGTTGGACATCCACTCCCCTTAGGCTGGGCATGCTCTCTGAAGGAGTCAATGCAATCTCCTTCCTACCATAAGGATGTCGCAAAAGAGAACGAAAAGTACAAGCAAGTATTTTGGAGAGCAAGAGAAACAAGCCCCACTGGTCATTAACAAAATTAGCAGACGGCTTCTAAACTGAGCTTTAAAAGATCTTGAATACAAGTTTTGATACAACATCAAAAGATACAGGACACTCTTGTATGGAGATTTCTGGGAATGTCAAAATTGTTTAGTAAAACTCTGATAGCCTGCCAAATTGTCCACAGTATTTCAGAATTTAAAGATGCAAATGGATGAATGAGGCACCTAATGGAATTTGTAGAAGTGCTGTTCTGTGTCTTCGGGCACTTTGCTGCTTCTGCAAAACATGGCCTTGGTCCCTAAAGCCACTTCTGGAAAAGGACATAATTTTATAAAGGGAGATAAATCCAATCAGCTATCTGAGTGTCTAATGACCCTGATTCCCAATCAGTTTCAAAATATTATTGTTTAATTACACCGACAACACAGATGAGAAAGACATCTCTGACAGATGAGCACCGCAGAGCTACAGAAAAAGAGTCAGCTGCATTTGCAATTGAACAGAACAGAGAGCAATGCAGTTGTGGAACAGAAGAAATTGGAAATAAACTGTGCCAGGATTGAAGAGAAGGTACCCACCAATGTATTTGAGTGTCTTCACTTTCACCAATTTTCACTTCACTTACACCGTAAGTAAAACTTCAGCATTGCTCTGAGACTGCAGTATGAGAAAGATGTTTGCATTTTAAGCGTGAGCAAACCCAACCTTCTTGTCTTTGATGCTAGACTGATTCTGAAGCTGCCAAAACACCATTTCTCTAACAACATGTGAACAGGTGAGCTGCCACGGAGGAGCAAGGGGCCTTAGCACCTAGGAATGAAAGGGCTGAGCATAATATTTACGAAGTACATGGGTGTACGCTGGTCTGATATGCTTATTCAAAGTAGGAGGCCCATTTTAAGTAAACTCACAGAAACAATTGTATGCAACTGGCCAAAACAAGAGCAGAAGTAAGGTGGCCTGTGTGGGTTGAAAAGGTGGAGAAAGAGCTTGTGTTAGCCAAAGCATTTTTGTTTTCCAGTGTTCTCAACTGCTCTTGGTGGTACAACCTCTGATGACAAACCTTACCTTAACTAAAAGGGAACATCTGGTGGGGTTAACAGAAGGGACAACAGAAGATTATTAACTCTTTGGAATGAGGTCTGTAGGGGAAAATAGTTTCCCTAAGGGAGAATGTAGATGAAGACCGAGGGGCACTTTCCCTAATTTCTTCAAGGGACTGTCACTAGATATTGTAGACATGACTGAGCTGGCTGCCAGCTGACTAAGAGCCATGCCATGGCAGTATGATGTCCAGCAGAGACCAACTCACCCAAGAACTTATCTGGCTTCTCAGGAAAGTTTTGTAGCCCATACTGAACTCAGTGTTGTCTTGGTCAAAGTGGTGATGGTGCCATGACTCAACATTATCAGTGGTGCTGAACTGTTTCATACTATCCTCTAAGAGGCAGGAAACCATGCACCGAGGCTGGAAGGTGACCTCTGCTGTTAGCTAGCATCAAGGGTTTTCTTAGGAGGCAAACTGCAGGGAACCTGGGAACCGCGAAAGCACAGAGATTGCGCCCTGTCTCCGGCAAAGTGGCTCGTGATCTCGAAGGACACCAGGAAGGATTAAGATCCTGTGGGCTAGCTGGCCAAGCAAAGGGGTGACTCCCTTTCCCTGCTGTCCCGCAGTGATGGTTGCAGGATAGCTCCAGCTCTGTGGCTGCTGACCACCCTGATTTTTGAGAGAAGACCCAAGTAACAGTGACGAAGGTCTGAGGTGGGAGCCCAGCATCCTCCACTGCACGGCCCTGCTGTGTCATCTCATGCCAGTGCCGTAGGCAGTATTAGCAGACTAAGTACCCTGCAGTCTAACGGTATCACTTACATATCTATTACTACAAGGCAGCAGGGTATTATTTATACAATAAGTGCTATATAAAACAGCAGGGTAATATTTAGAGGGCAAATACTACGGAGAGGAAGGCTGCAATTTGTTCTGCAGCAGCAGGATGTTCTGTGCACTCCAAAATACTGAGCAGGATTAGGGTGACACTTACATGCCAACTGCTGTATGAGGACAGGGTATTATTTAAACCCCAGATACAATGGTAGGGAGAGAGTATTATCTACTAAGCCAACTGAATGCAGTAGCGGCAGTCGCAGTAACTGCACGGTATAATTTACAACAGAGGAAAAGACATCATTTGCAGACCGGTTATTACAAAATGGGAGGGTATTCGTTATGGTACGGCACTGAAGTATTACTTTGAAGCCGAGCGCTATAGAGGTACAGGGTATTATTTATACACCAAACTCCATAGAAACTATTTTTCTGGGGTAAGTAATAGTGACAGTTAATCATTTATATGAAAGCCATCCTGTAATTTCCAATATGTGGACTACGTGATTATTTCAACCTTGAAACTGTGGTACAGATGATGTAATGCTAATTCCACTTAGATCTACAGCTGCTGTACCACAGGACTGCTAAGCCGGGGTAATCTTCTGAAGTCAATAGGTTTGTGCCAGCAAAACTACCGAATCTGCCCCTGCCCTGTGCAAAGCCCGCGGTGCCCGGGGATTTCCAGGCTGTGGCGGGGTATCTATCCCTGACCCTGTGCGAGATCTCAGCAGGCGCAGCAGGTTTTGCTGTGGATTACAGGTCAGTCACTCCCTGGCGCAGCGGCTGCTCGCCTGGAGGAGGTGTGAATGATGGATGGGAGCCCCAGCAGGAAGGGATCAGCACCATCATTTTCACCTGCTTATCAGCTGCCGGCCTCTGCATTTTCCTCACACACCTTTTTCCTCCAGTCTGTGACCTAACCTCAGTCAGGAGATGTGCCTTGGTTCTTTCTTG
>NW_010559472.1:9117-10388 GCF_000687285.1 Phaethon lepturus | reverse complement strand
CGGATCTTTTTTTCCTGTCACATTATTCCTATTTAAATTTCTCCCCTATTATGTCAAATCTGTATCTCCTGCAGCCATCACAGATGATTCCTTCTGTCCTTCAGTGTTTTTTCTACACTACTGTTAATAAAGTGTCCAAGTCCTCCACCCAGTGCTAACCAAGGGCATTTGAGAAGTCAAAGGCACATGGAAATTGCCAGACCAGATGAAACCAATGGTGTGTCCAGGCCAGTATCCTGTCTTGGACAAGACCTATATCACCAGCTTCAGAGCAAAGTTCTCATCATTGAAAAATAGGGAATAAATTGCTGAGGAGGAAGTTTCTTTTTAACACTAGGCATTTAGTGGTTACCTTATGCCTTGAAGCATGAGTATTTACATTCCATATTCTCCCGCTAATGTAAGCTAGGTTTATTGGGCATGGCTTAATAGCCAGTTTTACTCCTCTCAGGCCTAACCCGTGAGCACTACCCTGCCAGAAGAAATTTGCTGTCCTGATCACTTTGTCCCTACAACATGGTTGCTCTCGCAGATGCCCTTTTGTTTCACATTGCCTGATGAGGCCTCTGTTGAAGCGAGTGCCTTTCCTCCAGGACCTGCCCTACTCATGTCTGGGTACGGAGCAAGGCTAGGCTCGGCTCCTTCCACCCCTGTGCAGCACCGAGGTGCTTCAAAAGATCCCTGGCTCCCATGTAGTTCCCTGGTAACATGGTGGCCACCAGGACTATCCCCATGTTCAGTGTTCACATGGTGCCTCACTAACTGTACTCGCGAGTCCAGCTTCCAGGTCAAACAATGCTGACCTGCCTTTCCCAGGACATCCCATCACCCAGGTTCTTCACAGCAGTCACTGCTCCTTTCCATCATAAGCCTCCACACTCTCAGGACATGGTGACAACCTGGGGGGAACTGAGCAGGGAGGTAGAACTCCTCACATGAGTTAGTTTTAGGTCTCTCCCAAAGTTCCTCCTACTTCAGCTGACCCAAGTGTCCTCTAGCTTGCACTGGGGCTTGGAGAAAAGCCATGAATCGCCATGATTTGCTTGACACAAAGAGCAACTACAAAGGGGAAAACCCAGACCATTATGCTCGTCAGAGGTCTCCCATGCCCTCTCTTTCTCTCTCCCTTCTCTCAGCAGAGCCCTTTCTGTGGCCTCTGCTCCGTCCTCCCCTCCAGCTCCCAAGCACAGCAAGGTTTCCTCTCCAGCCGGCTTCAGGGAACAGCAGAGCCGTGGAAACCCGCAGGCAAAGCCAGCTCCCAGGCTGCTTCC
>NW_010559472.1:1078-9086 GCF_000687285.1 Phaethon lepturus | reverse complement strand
ATGGAGACCTGGTGACTTCTGAACTTGGGTGCTTGGCCAACGTGCCCAAGTCGCATCACGTCCCTTATCCTCGCTTGGTTGTGGGGGCAGTGACACAGCTCCAGCCGCCTCGGTCAATGGGCTGATGCCATCGGGAACGTTGGGTCACTAAAGCCCGTCGCACAGCGGTTGGGCTTGTAAAGCAGGGGAAGGAAATCGGAGTGAGGCGGTCCGCAGGGCTGCTGCTTAACACCTCAGGGCATTTCAACAGCTAAAGCACATGGAGGCTCTTGGGGTACCCAAGTCAAACGATTCTGGTATTTCTCGTCCTTCCCCTCACCCTTCTGGTCTCTGGTCTGTACGGAGCAATCACCAGGGAGGGGGAATATCACACAAGGGAGAAATGGAAATTTTTCTTAAAAAGGGAAAGCCCAACGAAAAGCACACAGAGCAAAAAAAAAAATCTCAGTGTGAAGCGTCTCAAAAAAGGCTGCGCGGGTAGCACGACAAAACCCCCCACCTATTCATCAGGCCAACAAAAAGCTTCTTTAGATTTATACTGTGAGTCCATTGAGAGGGGAGGGGAGGCAGCGCTCACACACCCGCCCTTGTGCACACAGGCAGAGCCCGCAGACCCGCTCCGCGCACACAGGCTGAGCTGTTCTGCCCTCTCACAAGGAAGCACTGAGTTTTTAAAAGTAAACTGTAAGGTTTCCGTTGTTGCACTGGGCTCAAGTATTTTTTTTTTTTTTTTTTTTTTAAATAATTTTAAATATATAACAGCTCCCTCTTTGCCGCCTCTCTCTCTCCTTCACTCTTTAAACAGCCCCGGCTGCTCTGGGCTGCTCGGCAGCCGTCGCGCGCTGGCTCCGTATGTGGTCCAGACCCGCTATGAACACGGCTTTTGTTGCTGCTGCTGGGAAGCTGCCTGAGAGCGGCACACACAGCCCGGCTTGTTTCACACGTGGAGCCTGCAGTGGGCTCGGGGGGTGGGGAGGAGGAGGAGGAGGAGGAGGACGACAGCCGCTCGGGGAAGGTTGTCTTGTGGTAGAGCTGCCGTCCCACCGCTGGCGAGGGAAAGGGAAGCGAGGAGGCAGAGGAGGGTGGTGGTGGTGGAAAAGATGTCTCAGGCAGCTAAGAAAGGTCCTGTTGATTTTTAAAATGGGACCAGTTGGCCCTCCACCAGCCCACATTCCCGCCGGGTGTAAGTCAGCACGGGAAGGCAATGAAGTCACTGGGTCTGCGCAACTTACGTTTGCAGACGATCTGCCCCAGAGAGACAAGAGGAGAGACAAGACCAATAATGGAGTGGATTTTGGAGTCCCCAGGGTTTCTGACAATTACGCTCATCCCTGGGCGATACCAGAGCACTGAACAACAATCTGGTCTTTCTCTTCATTTACACATTCATTCACTCATTCATTCACTTCTGTCTTTTAAGTAATACTATCTGTCCTCTTCTCCTCCAAAACCCTTAATGTCCCCCTCTAATTAGATCGTATTTTACAGCGATGAGCTGCTGTTTCCTCTGACAGTGCTAAATATGCTGAATTTTATTTCGTGTCTTTTTTTTCTTAGTAAGATTTTCCCTCCGTCCCTTTCCCTCCCTGAGTTTCCTATCTCATCGGCTCTCTTCGCCCATCCATCCTCCGGCCCTCGTGCTGCTGTCAAACCCTGCTACCGTGCACAGAGGCGATTATAGGAAACATTAAACAGCAGTTCAAGGGGAACAGATGGAGTTTTCCCCCAAAGAGCGTTCAGGCTGCTGAGACCGCTCAGCCAGCACGGGGACACCTCCAGCCCTCACCCCCTGCCCCGAGCAGCGGCGGTGGGAGGGGATGCCTCCCTCTTCTGCACGCTGACAGCAACTCGAGACATCTCGGACAGGGGCAACATCTCCCCTCTGACCTATCGAGCAGATACGGTCTCTTGAAGCCAGCAGGAAAATATAACATCAAACAGCGAAAGCAAAGAAACAAATAGCTCGGCTTCCAAACGAGCGTGGGATTGCCCTCCTTTGCAGGATCTGAAAACCCACCAAACTCAGTCCCCAAACCGCCGGCCCCTCTGCCCAGCCAACACCCTTTATCGGGAGCTTATAGACAAAAACCAAAGTAGTGAGGAATGCTAAAAAATTCCTCTCTCCCAACTATTTCATGGCGGGATGTTCCCCCCTTTCCACATCTGGCAAAGTTATTTTAGAAAGCTAGGAGAGCTTTTCAAACTGAAGTTTTTTGGCTAAACAACTTAAAAGGGAAACGTTAGCACGCATGCTTTCTGCTGTATGCTGAGGGTAGACGGCTCCCTAGCACAAGGCTTAAATGGAAAGTCTTTAAAAGTAGTAAATAAATGAAAAGAAGAAATTTCTGATGAAGGTTCTGAGAAACAAAACCTTTTTTGCTCTGTCCACTTCTGCAGAAGAGCTCAGCTCCTTGCAAACTAGTGCTAAAAGTATGCTTCATCTGCGGGTGGATTTGGAAAGAGGGCAGGTACCGAGGAACGCCTGGAGCGGCTCACTGGAAACGACCCAGGAGGCTCTGCCAGCCGCCGGTGCCGGCCGTCCCCACGCAAGCGGAGCGCGCTGCCGAGCCCTGCGCGCCCAGGCTCTAACCTGCCAGCCCCTACTTGGAGCTTAACACGCCTCTGGCTTGGGGATCGCCCTTTGCCTTCCCCGGAGCAAAGCAACGACACCGATGAAAGCAATAACCAGGAGAAACCCCGCAGCCATTCAGGACACTTGCAACAAATCTGCGCGGCGGCAGCCGCCTTCCCCGGCGCCCCGACGCAGGACCAGAAGCATCGCCAGGGCTCGAGCGGTAGCCGAAATCCGTCACAAAGAAACACCGGCGGGTCGGAGGGTCTTTCGGGGAGAGAGGACAGGGATAACCCCTTCTCTGTTCTCCCGCCTCCTGGTTTTGGCTGGAGGATCTCCTAAGCCAGGTGGCTTGCTTTCCCTCCCTTCCCCAAGCCAACTAACAAACTTGACACATAGGTGTTGCCCCCGGCTGTGGGTTTGCTCCCCGCCACGGGTGGGCTGCCGGTGAGGACCATCGCGCCGAGGGGCACTCCAGGCGCAGCTCCCCTCTCGCAGCAGCGCTGCTTGCAGAAGGGGACCTGTGGAGAAGCTCAGGCTCAATCGGTTTACAACTTTTCTCACATTTCCCTGCTGGCTGCTCACCAGGGAAACAACCAATCCACTGATGAGAGCCCGCATCCTTAGAGCGCTGAGGAAAGAAACAGGAAAGTTAAGGAAAAGATACCAAAGAGGGAGGAAAGTGCAATACGTTACCTTTAACAGTTCAGTGCAGTGCTTCCAGAATCTAAGTCCCATACACCTGGCAGAGGAACGAGGTGTTTTTCGGCGTTCAAGAAGGAAAGAGCTTGCCACTTCTTGCTATTACTGTATGTCTTCTTTGCAATCTCCAGATGAGTTTTTCCTGCCTTTTTTTTTTTTTTTTTTTTCTTCCCCGGTTCCCCAGAAGAAATCAAAATTCCCTGTGTGGTATTTCAGGTCCTTTCAGGCAGTGGCAGCAGCAGCAGGCTTGAAGAGTAAGTACTGTGTGTGAATGGCAAAAAAGAGAGAGAGGGTTTCAGACCACATTAGCTGCCACTGGCTGCAAGAGAGATCATCAAACTCCTGTCAGCCTCCTTAGATACCTCTTGAAGAGCTGGCAAACTAAGTGTATTGGATCCTCCTCTGGATTTTAGAGTAAAGGTAGGCAGGCATCCAGGGGGCAGGGGGAAATAGGAGGGCTTACAGACAGAAAAGGAAGCCCAGCCTCTTGGAAAGAAGGGAAAAAAAAAAATCCAACCCAGAAAAGAAAAGAAAGGAAAAAAAAAAAAAAAGGCATTACCAAAAAAATACTGTAAATGGAGAAAGCTGAATGGGGAGTGGGGGATTAAATTTAGCCCTCTGGTTTGGAAGCAAACTGGCTGGAGCACCACAAGTGGTTGAGAGAGAAGAACTAGTTTATGTAATAAGAAGAGAACGCGGTTTATGCAAACTAAAATAAGATGAAGCTAATTAAGGAACCTGAGCAAAGTGTGTGTGTCTGCAATGCAGTCAATATCACTGCAGTCTGAGTAGAAATAAGCACATTTACTAGGAAGCCCAAAGAGAGCAGCAAACAGGGAAGTTTAGGGAACTCTTACATGGCTCCACTGGCTGCTGTAGGGAGAGGGAGGAGGAGGAGGATGGTCGTGGAGCTTGATGTGGAGGCAGGGCGGGAGAGAGGGAGGGGATGCTCAGCATTAAGAAATGGAAAGCACCTGGAGCATCAGTAACTGATCTAAGTGATTTCAAGGCAGAGAAAGGAGGCTGTTTGGAATGAATTTGCCTAAAAGCTCTTTGGGGTGGACTGGGGAGAAATACAGAGCCTGTAAGCACCTAGGAATGGTAGACACTGAAGCAACCACCCAAAATTTTGAGGAGGATCCCATAACTGAATCCTTGGCAGTTCTGGTGCTGCGAGAAAGTACTGAAGAGGCTGTAGTGTGTTTTGATATTTTTAATTTCTTTTTTTTTCGGGGGTGGTGCTGGTACCTTTGAGTGGGAGAAAAAGCTGTGCTTGGGGAAGAGGGAATGGGTCTGCTGCTGCAGGCCCACAGCTTGGCTTGCGAAGAGGCCAGATGGCAGCTGGGAGGAGGTCGGAAACTGCTGAGACTTTCAGTTAAGAAAACCTCTTCTAGTTGAAAAACCTGTAGTACCTCAGTGATGAAACCTGAGGGTGGACGGAGGTCTTGAGTTTGAAGTTCCTCAGGCTTGCAGGAAGGTCCCAGCTCAGACTGAGGCTGTCCATGCTGCTGCTCAGTCTTTTCACTTCCCTGTTCATCATAATTTTGGGTGCTAAGAGATTTCCAAGAGACCAAGGTGGGATGATCCTGTGTGCAGAAATGCAACTGTATGACGCTACCTGGGTAGTAACTACTCCTCACAGCTCCTCCGTGAAGGTCCCTCCGCTGCAGGAGAGTCAGTATCTCCAGCCCAAGGGAAAGGCTTTATGCAGGCTGTGACATGGGCTACCAGAGAGAAGAGCAGGAGACATGGAGATGAATAATTTTGTAGGTCAAATTACATCGTCTTAACAGCCTACTTTCTGCACTGCTGTTCCTGTGGGAAAGAGGGAAAAGTTTTTAAAGCCTGTAGTTCTTAGAGAGATTTTAAAAGGTGGGAAACCCTCTGGGTTTATGAAGGATAAAGCTGTTTCCCCTAACATGGAAAAGAGCATCACCAGCCTAAAGTAAAGGTAAAATTCAAAACTGAGTGCAGGGAGGTCCTCCTGTGCTCTCCTTGCACCCAAGCCACACACCTGCCATCAGCCTCTCTCCCTCCAGCTCTCTTTTAATATAATCTCTAATATCTGCACTTCCCTCTCTCTTCCCAACACCCTCCTTTGCTTTCTCGTTTGTGACCTAATAGTTTTTCCTCCCTCCATGAATGATTTTGATCCCATGCCTCATTTCAAAGCCTGCTTCCTTGACTGTCTCGCTTTTAAACCTGAGGCTCATAACCCTTTCGCGGTGTTCATGCCCTCTCGTGAGAGCTGTGCATCCATCATCCTGACAGCTAATGCTCCCAGACCACAGAGCATGGAGACACATTTCTTCCCACGAGTACCTTATTCCATCTCCGAGATTCATGACCAGATTTGGGTTGTGAATCTCCCCCTTAGATCACCCCCTTTTTTTTTCAGCAGTGATGGACTAGATATTAACTTTAAATTTTTCCAGCTGCCCTTACACTGAAAGTCAAAAGGGCAATGAGAAAAAACTTCACAACCGTTAGAGGGGACAGTACATTTGCAGCCCCACCTGAAGCTCTCGGGCTTTATCTCCCTCACCTCACATGCCTTTCAGTGTACGGGAGTGCTGCCTGTCCGCATCATATTTAATCCTCCATCTGCGGAGTTCAAGTGGGGACCTTCCCATCAACTCGGAGAGTATCGGATCCAGCCCAGGGGCTGCCGCCACCTCCGGCTGCCAGGTGAATTGGGACAGGCGGCCGCGCTGGGCAGCGCGGTGTAGCTGTAGCAGCGAGAGGGCACAGGCAAAACACGCTTCAGATGGGGCATGACAGCTCATGCTTTAGGCAGGACTTGGTATTTCCAGCTGGGGATAAAAAGCACATAGACAGGAGCTATAAAATATGACCTGACTGGTTTTGTTCCGACTCATGTACGTGAGAGACTCTGAAACATCTCGCGCCTGACCGCAGCCCTTTCTCCCCGTAACATAAAGACCTTTTGGGAAATGTATATGTTTAGTTGTTTTGCTGTGGAATAACTGTGAGCCCTGTGTACCCTCTGCTGCCACTGTGGTTTGGCAAAGCAAACCCCACCTAGACCTTTGGTGAGCTGAAGCCAGGGAACAGAGAAAATTCCACTTCGGAGCTGACCAGCTAGGAAAATGTGATGCTCCGCTCAAAGTGGTTTCTTAGCAACTTCAGGAAAGGGGTAGAAACTGCTCAGTACCTGCTGGCTGTCCCAGTTTTCTGTCTGCATTGGGAACGATTGGAAAAAACAGCTAAATATGTTCAGAGAAATTGTGATTCATAAACTGCTCTTGTGTGTGTTTGTTTTTCAAGCTGAAGAGAGGCCAGGTCAAAAAAAGTCACATAGGTGGCTTTTGTTTTTTGTTTAGAGCAGGGAGGCAACAATTCAGAGCTCTTTGAAATACAGGTAACACGTTGCAGAAGTGCTTACAGTTAGGTAAGAGTTTTACACGTCATTATAAAGTTCAAAGGAGGCTTATGTCTATTCCCAGTGAAGTTCAGCCTTCAGGGTGCACAAATATTTGAACAGAGAACAAACCCTGTGGCCAAGGAAGAGTGAATAATAGCTTTGCCATGAAAACTATTGAATATCCAGAATTTGTATGGTGGAAGTAGTCACTGAATGAAAATAGGCAGAAAAGGAAAAAAAATACCAGACAGAAAAAGGTTGTATTGGTTAAGGTGACAGTTTCTTTCAGTTCTCCAAAAGCAGTGAAAGGCAGGCTTGGGTGGCTTTCCAGCCAAAAGAGAGAGAGAGAAAAAATAATGGAATAGAACAAACAGTAGAATAAAGAATAAAACCAAGAGGGACGCGGGAAGGTAGCATGGGATCCCAGCTACTCAGGGCAAAGGTAGGTGAATGAGGCGATGCACAATTTAAATCTGTGACAAGTCTTCAGGAAAAGGCACCAGGAAAAGGATCTAGGGGCAACCCGGGAACTTTCAGCTTGTGCCTGAAATGCACTGTTCATGCTTTTGCAGTCAGTGTCTGGGGAGCTCAGAACACATTGCCACAGACATTTCTCCATCAGCTGTCACGGGTTCCTTTAGATAACAGTATTTGAGTTCTCACTGGCTCGTGGTGCTGCCCAAGCCCTGGCACCACGTGGAATTGAGGCACGCAGAGGCAAGATGACTTGCTCAAGGCTACGGGTGAAGCCAGTGTCAGAGAGAGAACATGCCCAATCCCAGCACTATTCCCTCTTCTAAAGCCAGCAGAGACCTTGATCTGCTGCAGCAGCTCAGGAGTGGGTTTGCTGGCACTGGCAAGTCATCTTTTCTGAAGCAGTGATAGGCAGCAATGCTCTGTGAGGGCACGGGTCCCGTGTAGAAAGGGCTGACGTGCTTTGATCCAGGTGGGGGGAAAAAAAAACCAGCTCCCACCTACCTGCCAGTCCCAGCTCTCCTCCCAGCAGCGGCGGCTGGGAAATAGGGAGCAGAGGCAGCCGGCTGACAGCCTCCATGCCTCCCGTGGCGAGGCAAGCGCTGCCCTGATTGATGAGAGAAACGAGCCTTTAATTGGAGGGGTGGGGAGAGGGCTGGAATGGCCCGTTTTCTGTGTTTCTGCTCAGGTGCTTGACACTTCCCATCCTTTCTGGCTTTCAGCTTGATCGTGCAAGCGTGCGTGGGGAAGACATGCTGGGGTTTAGGCGCTGACATGCGCGCTCACATGCGTACAGGCTCACACGCATCCGCTTGGTGCAGCTGACAGCCCAGACCACCCACGCAGCCCTCGCTGTGTGGGTCCTGCGGCTTCCC
>NW_010559472.1:382-1022 GCF_000687285.1 Phaethon lepturus | reverse complement strand
TCCCGGAGGTGAAACCGCCGCACCGGGAGGAAATCCCTCCAGAGCTGGTGCTGAGGCACCACGGCGTGCGTGAGCAAGGGTTGCCTCCAGTATTTCATGGGCAAAGCCTGAAGAGCAGTTGCCCAAATGCTGATGTCAGGGTGCCTCAGCTTTGATTGTCACATATGGGTCCTGCACTTCTCCAAGCCAAGATCCCAGGATGGGGAAAGCGTGGCGTGTTGTAAAAGTGTCTGTGTCCCTGCACAGCCCATGTCGCTGCGTCCTGGTGGGGAATGTATAGTCTTACTTTGGGGTCCCACTGGACGGATGGGAAAGACACTACTGAAACCCCTCTAGCTAAAAATTAGGAGGCCTCTAAAAACTCCCAGGAGAGGCTTTACCCACTGGAACATTCACCTGAGAGCGCGGGCGTTTAAATTAGGAGGCCTCTAAAACCTCCCAGGAGAGGCTTTACCCACTGGAACGTTACCCTGAGAGCGTGGGAGGGGACTGAAAAGAAACTGATCAACATCGAGGGGTAAAGAGGGCACGGAGGACCCTTCCCCCCCAAAACACAGCACCTGTGCCCCTTTATTCCAGAGTGAACATCAGCCTTGTTGGTGCGGGTAGAAAACTCACCCCGTATTTGAAAAGCAAAACC
>NW_010559472.1:0-255 GCF_000687285.1 Phaethon lepturus | reverse complement strand
GGCTGCCTTCTGCCCGCGGCGGCCGTCCCTGCGCCGGCAGACGTAAACAGCGGGGCTTGCCCCCACCCCGATACTGTGGCTTGTTCATCACCTGATAAAAATAGAAGCTCAGGCCGGCGCGTGGGATGCTGTGCACAGACCGGCGTTTGTTTGGCAGCAGATTTATTAAAAAATATTCTCTTCTTTTTGCTTCTCTGCCCTCCTCTCGGTGTCTTTCTGATTGCTCAACAGGGCTGTACGGAGGGAGTGGGAACG
>NW_010559471.1:0-3076 GCF_000687285.1 Phaethon lepturus | reverse complement strand
GGTTAAACCACAACAAGGTCGAATATATAAGTTCAAAAATGGATTAAATAAGTTTACAGAGATCAACTGTTAATGTATTAGTTACACACTATTTACAGAAACAAATCTTAGCTCAACTTCACAGATATCTGACTGCTGTAATACTATTCTGTACTTGTCCTGTTTCTTAGTATGCACACTTACTAAACATTTTACTACTGCCCACTTGTTGAATAGATACTAATGAATTACTTGGATTTTCAGTCTGAAAATGGAACTTAGGCTCCTAAATCACTTTGCCACTGTTGACGTTTTTATAGAAGATTTACAATATTGAACGTTTTTAAGTTAACTTGAAATCTGAAATCAGTATAGGGTCCATTTGCTTAACAATGTATAAAAACCCATGAACCCTCGCAACTTGTCAGGTAAATACTGTATCTGGTTAGCAGACTAAACAGAGACAAAGCATGGACTTCAACTCTTGCATGTGGCACTCCATTCAGTTTAACTGTTAGCTCAGTATCTACCATAGGACAGCCTAGGCCCTGGTCTGTTCCCACTGGCAGCATGGATGAGGCAATCTTAGTTTTAGGAGATGGGGAAAGAAGGAAAGAGATGAATAGGTAGGATAGAAGAGATGGGAAGAGTAACTAGTTGTATAGATATCAGACATGATGGACCAGTTATGCAGCATCTGTCAGTTTAATAGCATAGACATACCCCACTAAGAACATGGGCACAATATGTCTTAAACATAATATTAGAATTAAAAAAACCAAAAATAATTCAGGGAAATACTTGGTGAAAAAAGGGAAAACATTTTTATGCTTCTATAAAACTTTTCGTAAAGAAAACTATCTTAGAAACATCCAGTTTATGGTGATTAAATAAAACAAAAGATGTTTAATTATGAAACTATTAATAAAATCATAAACAGAAACAGAGAGAAGATGACAAGTACACAAAAGTAGTAAGATTTTTTTCTTATTAAATTTGCAAAATGAGTAAAGAGAATACCATAAACCAACCTGGATTAGTGTGGCAGCTTCATGCTTCTGTCTCAAAGCTTCTATAAACTGATGATTCTCTGTTTTGGTGCAGCCAGTTTTCCTCCTGGCATGGTACTGCCGCCAAAGGGACTGGATCACTGATGCTGCCCTATTTAGCCTCGTAGAGAAATAAATACCTTTATGAATGACATAGCCTCACAAGTACAACTGGATTATCATAGCTGCCAAACTACAACCATAAAACACAGAACTACGCAGTGAGACAAATGGAAGGCTCTGCCATTAAACAGTTAAGAAATTACAATCCAGATGTAACATATCTATTCAGAAACCCTGGAGGATATCACATCACATAACTAAAGAACTGGCTGGATGGCCGAGACCATAGAGTCATGGTGAAATGACTTAAATCCAGTTGGCGACCGGTCACGAGTGGGGTTCCCCTGGGACTGGTTCTGGGGCCGGTCTTGTTCAATATCTTTACTGATGATCTAGATGAGGGAATCGAGTGCTCCCTCAGTAAGTTTGCAGATGACACCAAGTTGGGTGGGAGTGTTGATCTGCTGGAGGGTAGGAGGGCTCTGCAGAGGGATCTGGACAGGCTGGATCAATGGGCCGAGGTCAACTGTATGAGGTTTAACAAGGCCAAGTGCCAGGTCCTGCACTTCGGTCACAACAACCCCATGCAACGCTACAGGCGTGGGGAGGAGTGGCTGGAGAGCTGCCCAGCAGAAAGGGGCCTGGGGGTGCTGGTTGACAGCCGGCTGAATATGAGCCAGCAGTGTGCCCAGGTGGCCAAGAAGGCCAACAGCATCCTGGCCTGTATCAGGAATAGTGTGGCCAGCAGGAGTAGGGAAGTGATTGTGCCCCGTACTCAGCACCGGTAAAGACCGCACCTTGAATCCTGTGTTCAGTTTGGGGCCTTCTTTGTGTCCAAAGAAGGGCAATGAAGCTGGTGAGGGGTCTGGAGAACAAGTCTTATGAGGAGCAGCTGAGGGAACTGGGGTTGTTCAGTCTGGAGAAGAGGAGGCTGAGGGGAGACCTCATTGCTCTCTACAACTACCTGAAAGGGGGGTGTGGTGAGGTGGGTGTTGGTCTCTTCTCCCAAGTGACTAGCGATAGAACGAGAGGAAATGGCCTCAAGTTGCGCCAGGGGAGGTTTAGACCGGATATTAGGAAAAATTTGTTTACGGAGAGAGTGGTCAAGCATTGGAACAGGCTGCCGAGGGAGGTGGTGGAGTCACCATCATTGAAAGTATTCAAAGAACTTGTAGACGTGGCACTTCAGGATATGGTTTAGTGGGCTTGGTGGTGTTGGATTGATGGTTGGACTTGATGATCTTAAAGGTCTTTTCCAACCTTAATCTTTCTGTGATTCTGTGAAGTGTGGAAATCCAGTTATCCAAGAGGACTAATCTCTGCTGGGCTCTGTTTCCTGTATATAGGAAGAGTCTCCTCAAAGGAAGGATTAGGAGCAGAAGTGGTTTAACAATGACTGAATAAACTATTGGAGTGGTCCACTTATCTCCACTGACCACATTAAAAAAGAAAACCACTAAAGAGAGCTAAATCCTGAAAACTGCATGAGACAAATATCTCCAACAGAGCAGACATGAAAAATTGAGAAAGTGCAATTTCATCTTTTGCCTACTTTTACCCTTCAATTTAACACTACTGACCACTAGTTATATGTGTACATTTTCTAATTTGCTCATTGTTCAACAAGTAATGATGGTAGACTATTTATATTTGTTCAGTGATTGGGGTTTCTAAATATACGTTCAATTAATTTATACTGATGAAGAAAAAGTTTAATGGCAGCTCTACATTATGGCTTCTGTGTGATTCTGTGACTTTTCTATCTTGGAATCCTTTTCTCCACAAAATTCTCATTCCAATTGGACAGTGGGTTTAAGAAAAGATATCTAAATTTCCCCCAATCTTTACATATTTTCTTTCCTTGGGCAGTACATCTATTTAAATAAAGGAGTACTTTTCAGTAAAAAAAGTAAAAACTTCAGAGGTTAAGCCAGATTTTTTTTTTTTCTAAAATGTGTTTATTACCTTTACTCACCCCAAAACAT
>NW_010559470.1:46346-46612 GCF_000687285.1 Phaethon lepturus | reverse complement strand
GCTGTCAGATGCGGGAGGCCAAGGCAGTCGGTCCTCTCTGCAGCTGTGGGATCCGGCCCCGGCTTCGCCCTCAAGCCGTGAGGCTTCTCTTCCCCTCGCCCCTGTCGGGGTTTTGCCGCCTCGGTACCCGAAATCAATCGCTTTCCTTCCCTTATATGATAAGTTGATAAGAGCAGGCAGACATGTGGAGCGGAGCTGCTCCTCCCTCCCGGCTTGGCCAGTGCCTTCCTGCGGGGGGGGGGGGGGGCAGTTTGGAAGCCGGATGG
>NW_010559470.1:45393-46283 GCF_000687285.1 Phaethon lepturus | reverse complement strand
AGCCGGCAGCGGCAGGACCCCTGCGAATTCCTGCAGCACGGCTCTTAATTAAGAATTTCCTAGACAGAGCAATCAGTTCCGATAGCCTCCAACTACGCTTGTAAATTATTTGTGGTGGTAATCATTTTTAAACACTGTCCAACAACAAAACAAACGAACAAAAAAAGTTCTGGGCTTGTTTGCTCTTCTTAAAGAATTTTTTTTTTAATGTCCTGAACCAAGTTGTAGTTTCGTCTGTGTTTAATGCGTTGTATAATTACAGAGAAAGACACTGTCCCAAGCATACAAAAGCAGGCTCAGGCACGTCCTTGCAAAGAGAACAAGAGAGGGGGTTTAATTAAAAGTTTTCAGTCAAGCACCGACTTCATATTTCACTGAATCTCTGAGATGCATACTCCTTTTTACACATGGCTTTCGAGAGTTAAGTGTTTTCAAGCTTTTCTTTTTGTAATGCTTTTTTGCCTGTATTAAACGGCTAACTTGGGAAGCGCTAACCTTCGCAAGAGTTCCAAATCACGAGTCCGCTGGGACTGGAAGAGGGAATGGCTGCACAGACACAGGGCCAGTAAGTCATGCCTTGGGGAAGTGGCATGGCTGAATAGCAGTTACCCTGTCAGCTTTCACTACCCCAATTCCGTGCCCTTGGAAGGGGGGAATATATGTGAGGGTATTTCTGTGAGGGAAAATCTAATAAAGTAAGTATTTTAAACAGAAGGGGGGAATATATGTGAGGGTATTTCTGTGAGGGAAAATCTAATAAAGTAAGTATTTTAAATGTATATCTAAGAGTAAAAAGGAGCTTCCCCCTACTTCCCACTCCCATGTTCTCTGCGATGATCAGTGAGCTTGAAAAAGCGGAAAAGTACTAACCAACTTACCAAACCCTGGGA